>NC_080740.1:77622701-77925731 GCF_020826845.1 Diceros bicornis minor | reverse complement strand
ATGGTTATAGGAGCAGCGGAGGTTCCTTTAAACTTGAAGCAGAAGATAAGATTGATTTTGGTTAGTTAAATTTTGTTGAGGGTCAATTGGTTATTATAGGTTTCCTTCAGTCTCTGCCATTCTCTTGATTTTTGATCTATATCCCAATGAGTGCCAGTTAAAGGGAACACGTTGGCCTCCCAATTACAAATTCCAGTATATTGAGAGTCCTCCCACCTTAGGGAGGCTTTAAGAGATGTAACATTATAATAATTTTCTAAATCCCAGTGAAGTATCAATTCATGGTCAATGGAGTTGTAGAGAAGGGTAAAATTACAGCTCAGAGTTTTTACAGTGTCACTTATATTTTCAATGCATAAGGAAAGGTTTGGGGTAAGTACCCAGATTTGGGTGAAAGGCCATGGTGAGCTGGAGGTACCCATTGAAATCAGGTGATATCTGGAGCATGTTTTCCAGAAGGCAGCTAATAGGTGATTTCAAAAGGCCCTAAGAAAAACCCATATCCTTCCCAGTTACTTTTCTCCAGCCCTTTAAGGATAGAGGCTATGCTATCAGTTCAGGAACATCATGAGTGTGGTTTGCCCTAACACATATCCAACTGGTAAAGGTGGCACTCTTAGTAAGTTTCGTTGGAATTGAGACAAAAGGATGAGACAATGTTGTGCAAGCCTTGCCGAAACTTGTTATAATAAGTGCCGCTAAGGCAGTCTTTATCCAAATATCATGCATACTGATTGTTGACCAATTGGTGACCCAATTAAGCAAATTTAGATAGTTATAGTCTGAGAAACTCAAGCATGTCAAGTCAAATGAGAAACACGACAATAAGTTAAAATCTTCAGGTACAAAAGAGAATCAGAAAAAGGGCAAGAATAGCATAAGCAAGCAGGAAGAGTCTAAAAACTTCATGGGTGTTTAAGGACTTTTCATGTAGAATAATACAGGCCTGGTCCAGAGTCTTGGGAAAGCTGTCTGTATCAGGTGCCATCTGCTTCTTTTCCAGGCACAAAGTCAAAGAAGTTGACTCTCAGTTGTAGAATTGTTTTTGGAAAATCTTAGTTTGAGGTCATTGGCAGCTTTGGAGGACCATTTAGGAGAAAGAGCCTTTTTAAAATGAGAAACATGAATCCAAGAGTCAACGCCTTTTAGTTTCGTGGCACAAGGATTAGTTAATCATACCTGATATGGCCCCTTCCATTGGAGTTGTAGGGTATCCTTATGGAGATGTCTTTTCCAGGAAACATAATCTCCAGGTTGGAGGTCGTGATGGTGTAGATCTTCGTCTCCTGGGAGTGTGTTGTGAAACGACTGTTCTACCAATGTGACATTATCTTTAAGTGTTCCGGTGAGCTCCTTACAGTAAGTTAATATATATCCTTTGAGTAGAATGGGCTCGTATAGCCCTTGATCTAACCTCATAGGCCTTCCAGTAGTTATCTCAACGGAGATAACTTATATTTACCAAAAGATGTTGACCTGAGGTTGAGCAATACCAGGGGCAGGGCTTTTAGCCAAGGGAGACCAAAAGATTCGGTGAGTTTAGCCAATTGGGTCTTTATGATTCTGTTAGTTCTTTGAACTAGGCCAAAAGATTGGGGATGATATGCACAATGGAAGTGCTGTAGAATGGGCCAGATTTTACAGACAGATTGTATAATTTGGCATGTGAAATGAGTCCCTTGGTCACTATGAAGCTCCAAAGGAATTCCCCAAGTGGTAATAATCCTTTCAAGGACTTTTATTACGGTATGAGCCATTGCCCTGCAACATGGAAATTCTTCAACCTAATGAGAAAACATACATATCATTACCAATGCATATTTATATCCTTGAGATGATGGTAGCTGGATGAAGTCCAATTGCCATATCTCAAAGGGTCCAGAAGGTAAAGGGAAATGACCCAGGGAACAGTGAATAGGCTTTCCAGTGTTGTGTTTAGGACACATATGGCATCTCTGACAAATCTTTTAAGCTATCTTAGGTAACGGCTTCCAATAATATTGTTTTCCCCACAGTATCATCTTATCAGCATTCCAATGAGTTAGGTTATGAACATAGCTTAGAATGTGTTCCTGGAGGTGATCAGGAAAGACAGGGTGGGCATTATGACTGTACCATTGATTTTTCCTTCCTTCAAATATGCATCCCTGTTCCTTCCATTTTTTCTCTTCTTGTTTAGTGGCCAGATGCTGTCTTTCCAGAAGGTTGTCTTTTAGGTCCCTGAGAAGATTGGGGGACAACTTTTTTTTTTTAGGGCAAATTCAAAAAGAGTCTTGAAATTTTGTAAGGCCGTACTTTTTGTGGCTGCGTCAGCCAAGTGATTGCCTTTACTTTCCTCTGTACTTGCCTTAGAATGTCCAGGAATCTTTGTTATTGCTAGAGATTTTGGTTTTTGAATACCATCTAAAAGGTCTAGTACATAGAAACTATTTTTAACTCTTTGGCCCACAGAAGTTAGAAACCCTCTTTGTTTCCAGAGCGTACTGAAATCATGAGCAACTCCTTAGGCATGTCTGCTATTGGTGTAGATAGTAGCTGTTTTTCCTTCAGCTAAACAACAAGCTCTAGTTAATGCAACAAGTTCGGCCTATTGAGCAGATGTAGCCTTGGGCAGTACATCAGCCTCTATTGTTTCCATCAAGGACACAACTACACATCCTGCTTTGTATTCACTGGTGTCATCTTTTAGATAGGATCCATCAGTGAACCAAATCACATTTGTATTTTCAATTGGTGTCTCTTTTAAGTCTTGTCTAGGGACCAGCAATTGGTCAGTCAAGATAATGCAGTTGTAAGGGGTTTCATCAGAGGGTGAGGGAGAAAAAGTAACAGGATTTAGGGAATGACAACGGGTGATAGTAACATTAGGTGAAGATAGAGGAAGGGTCTTTAGGAGGTTAGCCTGCTAGCAGAGAGATGCCGAGTATGATGAGTTGAGGAGGGCTTCCATTGCATGTGGAACATGGTGGTGGAGATCCCATAACAGTTTCTTCTGCAGCTTTAAGGAGGGCTGCAGTTGCAGAGATGCCCTCATGCAAGGAGGGAGGCCCTTAGATACGGGGTCTAATTGTTGGCTATGATACCCTCTTGCCTTATGTCGCCCTCCACGTTGCTGAGTGAGGACACCTAGGGCATTTCCTTCTTTTTCATGGACAAAAAGGAAAAAAGGCAGTTTATAGTTAGGGTGGCCTAATGCTGGAGTATGAAGGAGAATTTTTGATTAATTCAAAGGCAGTTTGACTTTCTTCAGTCAAATTAAGGGCTTCTGCTTGATCGACTTTGAGTCAGGAATAAAGAGGTTGAGCCATCATTGAGAAGTTGGGAATCCAGTTTCTACAGTAGTAAGCTAGTCCCAGAAACCCTCCTTGTTGCTTCCTAGTCTGAGGGACAGGAAAGGAAAGGATTCGTTTTATTCTGTCAGATCAAGTAATCAGCCTATGTCGGATATTGAATGCCCCAGATATTTAACCTGAGATTGGCTAAATGGCAGTTTTTCTTTAGAGACTTTGTGTCTTTTAGAAGCAAGTTCCTTTAAGAGATGTAAAATGTCAATATTAGATGCCTTCTTTGATGAACAATAGAGGAGGAGGTCACCACATATTTGTAGCAAGGTGAAATTTTCTGAAAAGGACACATTTGCTCTATCTGCTTTTAGAATTTGAGAGAAATAGGTTGGACTTTCAGTATAGCCTTGAGGTATGACTGTCCATGTGTATTATTGTCCACCCTAGGTGAAGGCAAATGAAAGCTGGCTATCAGGATCTACGGGAATGCTGAAGAAGGCACTGCAAAGGTCTATGACCATAAAGAATTTGCTATTTGGAGGAATAGCAGACAGTAAGGTATGAGGATTAGGGACAACAAGAGGTCTGGGTATTACAAGGTTATTGATGGCTCTTAAGTCTTATACAAATCTCCATCCTCTTTCATGAGGTTTACGTACAGGAAGGATGGGGGTGTTGTAAGGACTTGTACAAGGAATAAGTCCTCGTTTGAGTTATTCTTCAATTATGGGTTTAATGCCGTATTTCGCTTCTGCACATAAAGGGTAATATTTAATGTTAGGTAAGGTTTTTTTTTTTTTGTGAGGGAGATCAGCCCTGAGCTAACATCCATGCTAATCTTCCTCTTTTTGCTGAGGAAGACCCGCTCTGAGCTAACATCTATTGCCAATCCTCCTCCTTTTTTTTCTTTTTTTCCCCAAAGCCCCAGTAGATAGTTGTGTGTCATAGTTGCACATCCTTCTAGTTGCTGTATGTGGGACGCGGCCTCAGCATGGCCGGAGAAGCGCTGCGTCGGTGCGCGCCCGGGATCCAAACCTGGGCCGCCAGCAGCGGAGCGCGCACACTTAACCATTAAGCCACAGGGCTGGCCCTAGGTAAGGGTTTATTTGGATATATTTCAATCTTCACAGGTATTGCAGAGTGAACATGGCTGACATTCACCGCATTTTTCAACCAAAGACAGTTGGGGACAAAATCTAAGATAGAATTGTCCTGTTCTTTGATTTGGATGGACAGGATGGGCATGGAGAACATCAGAATATTTATAGAATTAGGGTTGTTAGTTGAAAAACAATTTAAGTCTCTTAGATCAAGAAATATTTCCCCCTTTTGGGAGAAGAATACTCCCACCATTTGTATAGTTTCTGAACTCTGAGGAAGGTAGCATGAGAGGCTGGTGGGGTTAAGGACCAATAGAGTGGCACAAGTATCAATAAGAGCTTTGGTAACCTCGTCTCCAATAATTAAATTGATTTTCCCCAAAGAATTGGTTAGGAGGAAAGGAAACATCTTTAAATTTCCAGAGCAGCCTTATTGTTGAAATTATTGTAAAGTTCCCCTTTTTGAAAAGAAGAGTTTGCATTGAGGGTCCTGCCGAGAGGCCTGATTTTGTAATATCTTTTTAAATTTCAAACAACCCTTTCTTCAGTGTCCTGGCTTTTTACAGTAATTACAGACACCTTTTATAGGAGTGCAGTTTACTTAGGGAGGTCTGCATGATAGTTGTTGCATTTGAACTTGTGTGATTTGTGCAGCCTGGATTTGAACATCTAGGGCCTGGACAGCTTTCTCATTGGCAGCTTTCTGGAAAGTTTTTGAGAGCTGTTCAGCCAGATTAACTAAGTCATGCATTTCCATGGTAGCCCAATTAAGCTGTCGCCTTTGACAAGAGCAGCAAGGTCATTTTCCTGCCCATTAATGAAAGTTAAACAGAGAGGAAGATTCATAATTAATGTTATCAATTCCAGAATATTGCTTAAAAATCTCTTCAAATCTGTCAAAATAAACACGGATTCATCAGATTTTTGTATACATTGCTGAATCTTTTTCCAATCTATAATCTTTGGGAAAACATCAGAAAATTTCTCATAGAGTCGCTTGGCTAATTTTTGAGCATCTGGCGTGGCTTTAGAGCCTTGTTTAGAGAAGTCAGAAATGGGGGTTTTTCTACCCTACTTTAGAAATCCATTCTTTATTCATCCTTCTCCTACAAGCAGGTGAACGAGTTGGTATAAATCTGAATAACCAAGTTGATATATTTCAATATTTAGCTCAAATTCCTTGGCGAATTTAATAGGGTTCTCTTTAGGGTCTGGGAATGCTTTAGCAAGGGCCAATAACTCAGATTTTGTCCAGGGAGTATAGGTGACTACAGAATTACTTTCCCCTGGCTTGACCTTAAAAGGGGCAGTTACAACAGGAAGATCAAGCAGAACTTCAGGTTGATCATTATAGAAAGGGAGTTCAGCCAAAGAAGGGCACTGAGGAGGGGGAAGTGAATGGAGGAGGAGCAGAGGCAGTGACAGTAGCGAGAGAAATGTCGACTGACTTGTCTAGCTTTGCCAGCGTCTGAGAGGTCTGAATTGGCCTCAGGGAGTTTAGAATTAATAGCTTGCAAGGAAGCAACTTTTTCAGTGTTTCATTTAGAGGCGTCAAGTTTCCAATTGAAATAAGCTTCCCATTCAATTTGTTTGGTTTGACAACTTTTTTCCAATTGAGTGCACAAGTAAACCAATTTAGAAATTTCAAAGGAGCCCCATTTTGGCCAGTGAAGCCTTAGATTGTCTCCAGTAATGTGAGTCCAGTGTGACAAAAATCTACATGTAGAAGGACTGTATTCTTTACTTAAAACCAGCAGGAGTCCCAGAGGGGGCTGCCCTTCAGTAGTCCTCTTAGAAAATGGACTTCCCATTTCTAAGCACTCACCAAATGTAAGAACAGAAGGAACAGAAGTTCCCTAACAGAAGCCGGCCACAGACGAACCTCTACCACGTGGGAAGTTGGGCCCAGGAGGACTTACCACAGGAAGGTGGAGCTGTCAGGAGAGACAGCTCTCCTGTCATTGTCCTCTGAGGACAAAGAACTCTTGCAGTTGCCTTGCTCGTGTCTGCGCAGTGGCGCTGGAATCGGAGTTAGTCTGAATCCTACATTTCTGACACCATGTAATGTCAATGAATAAGAGGCATGAAGTGTAAGATAGTCAAAAATGTTTATTTGGGGTCTTAGGAATTGCAATTGGGGAGACACAGATTCTAGTAGAAACTCAAATGTGCTCTGAGGAGAACAAAAGAGGCAAGAGTTTATAAAGGCAAAAAGAGATAAATTATACAGGTTACACAGGTTGTCTTGCAAGATTTGTCATTGGTGCTGGCAACAACTGTCACTTCTTGGCTACAGGGATTGGTTGCTAAGGCCGTCTCTAAGACAGAAAGTTCTCATCTATGGGAGTAAGCGCATTTCTTGGAAGAAGGTCAGGACGATAGCAGTGAAGCACAGTTCAAAGTTAATATTCCATCTGGGTAGAGACATGCATAAGCCCCACTTTCCTAATGGCCTCCTGGCTCCATTTTAGGTGCCCTTGATGTGTGTGACTCCATTTTGTAATCACCTTCCATAGTTTTAATATTGCTGTAATGCTATATATTGTTAATGTATATGTATATATTTTAATGTTTTTAACCATAATTCCTACAGTTTTAAAAACTTGATTCTGTATTCAAATTGACTCATTACTTCTTATTCTTCTTTTTTTCGTGGACCCTCTATTTCTGAGTTATTTTGACTCATGTGTTAGTTGATTGTTTTGTACTCTAGGGAGTTTTTTTGTTTATTTTCCAAGATAGCCTCTATTTGCAAGCTTCTTGCCTACTTGAGCATGTTGGCTTGGGCATAATATTCTGGGGTCATATTTAGTTTCTCTCAACCTATCTTGCAATTGTGTTACTTTTCCGTGGCTTAAAATAACATAAATTTATTCTCTGACAGATCTGGAGATTAGAAGCCTGAAATCCATCAAGGCTGTACTCCCTTCAGAGGGTCTAGGGGAGAATCTCTCCTTGCCTCTTCACCTTCTGATGGCTGCTTCAGCATTCCTGGCCTTGTGGTTATAACACTTCAATGCCTGCCTCTGTCTTTACATCGCCTTCTCTTCTGTGTGTCTGTGTGAAGTCTCCTTCTGGCACTTAGAACTCACCTGGATTATCCCAGGTAATCTCATCTCAAAATTCTAATTTAGTCAAATCTTGCAAACACCTTTTTTCCAAATAAGGTAACGTTTACAAGTTCCAGGGATTAGGACTTGATATCTTTGGGTGACCATTATTCAATATACTACACACATTAATCCACTTTATTTTGGCATTGAGTATCGCCATAGAGTAGTCTGAGGTAAATCAGTTTTTTGTTAGTGCGTTATTCAGTTTTCTTGCCTAGATGCATATAGAGTCATTCCTTATTTTGAAGTTCAGTAATGTCTGAACATATCACTAGAATGCTGTATCAATATATGGTATACTCTTTTAACCTAAATCTCAAGTTATTTTTCTTTATTTCAAAGAGAGTTTTATTATATCCTAGAAACTTTTTTCCTTTGCGTTTTTTGACTCTTCTTCAGATATGCCTTGCATATCTTCCATGTTTATCATTTTTTTCGTATGCATTTTCATGCATACATCTTACAGTGGTTTGTTACTGATTACTGTGTACTCCTTAAGAAGGCTGTCTGCTTGCTGAAGAATAAAGTGAGGAGGGTTGAGGGCAAACTGGAATAGTCTGTGGCTCTCACATGGGTCTATTGTCTTGTATGAATTCTCATCAAACCCATTAATTTTATGTTATTTCCCCTAATATTTTGTTGTTCAAGCAAAATCCTTGAAAGATCCCCAGTCTCTCTATTTTGTAGCCCCAGACAACACTTTCTATTTCTCCTTGACTCCACTTTACTTCCTCTAGGAGGCTTAGTTGTAGAGCAGGGTTTTCTAAAATTATGTTGTTACTTCTTCTGCCATTGGGACTTTTTGTCATATTGTCTGCATGAATATTTACATAGTGTTTTTCTTTAGATCAACTCATTTCTGTTATTTAAATTACGTTATCTAAGGAGGAGACTTTGTCTCACCCTGATGGTGAAACACTAGGATCACTTGCCATAAGGACTAACAGTCAAATGATACAGTGAAACCACATTGCCTACCCTTTGTGAGAAGAGTTTGACACACTTTAATGAGATGGTAAAGAAATGCTATCATCAAACAAAGACCATCTTTGAGCCTTCTCAGAAGGATTGAAAAGAACTGAGGAAGGACTAATGCTCTGTGACTCAACTAGAGCAGCTGCATTGTTTCACTGCTTTATATATTACCTTTAGATGCAAAATTTGTTTGAAGATAAGTTTCCACTACTAAGAGCCTTCTCAGAAGGATTGAAAAGAACTGAGGAAGGACTAATGCTCTGTGACTCAACTAGAGCAGCTGCATTGTTTCACTGCTTTATATATTACCTTTAGATGCAAAATTTGTTTGAAGATAAGTTTCCACTACTAAAAAGATTTAAATTTACTATTGTAGATTATATCTACTACTTTCAAAAATGGAAAGGGAAATGAAGTAAAAGTATGCTAAATTTCTCGATTTTCAAAGGAGATATTTACTAGATGCTGTCTCTTTCTTGGCAATATTTTTATTTTTATTTATTTTTATTTTTTTGTGTGAGGAAGATTGGCCCTGAGCTAACATCTGCCAATCCTCCTCTTTTTGCTGAGGAAGACTGGCCCTGGGCTAACATCCATGCCCATCTTCCTGCACTTTATATGGGACACCACCACAGCATGGCTTGACAAGTGGTGTGTCGGTGCATGCCAGGGATCCGAACTGGCGAACCCTGGGCCGCTGCAGTGGAGTGCGCGCACTTAACCACTTGTGCCACCGGGCCGGCCCTTGGCAATATTTTTAAAGAAAAGTGTGTAGAGATAAATGTTTTGAGAACATAAAGGTAACCATCAAACTTCAGAATATATAATATACATATACATATAAATATTTAACTTATTAAAAGTCAAAGATTTTTAGTTTGGGTAAAAAAAGGCCATCTGCAATATATGTTATTGTTATGTATTATTACTAACAGGAGATATACCTAAAACAAAATTTAAGTATCAAAAAATGGTCAAAGGCATACTGGGCAAACACAAATAAAACAAAGAAAAGACCATAAAATCAAGCAATTATGCTTCTAGGTATTTATTTAACTGATTTGAAAACTTATGTCCACATAAAAACCTGCATGCAAATGTTTATAGTAGCTTTATACATAATTGCCAAAAACTGGAAGCAATCACAACGTCCTTCAGTAGTTGAATAGGTAAATGAACTATGGTACATCCATGCAATGAAATATTATTCAGCAATAAAAAGAAATGAGCTATCAAGCCACAAAATGACATAGATGAATTTTAAATGCATTTTGCTAAGTGAAAGAAGCCAGTCTGAAAGGCTACATACTGTATTATTCCAATCTTATGACATTCTGGAACAGACAGAACTACAGAGATTACAAAAGAGCAGAAATTGCTAAGAGTTTGTACAGAGTTGGGCAGGGCAGGGTGAAATAGCTGAAATACAGCGGACTTTTTTGGGTGGTAAAACTATGCGTGGTACTGTAATGGTGGATACATGACATTATACATTTTTTGAAACTTTTACAGCACAGACAGTGAAACTTAATTGGTATGCAGATTTGTAAAATATCATTTGGTAGGTCAGGGGATCCCAGGATGGAGCGAACAATATGAAAAAGCAATCTAACTATATTACAAATGTATTAAACAATCTCAATGAAGAGGTGGCGGTGTGAGAGAAGTGCTGATCTAAGTAAATTTGGAAAGGAGTGGAATCTATAAGACAAAAGCCTAAAGAAACAGTCCATAGGCACCGTATTCTAGTTGATAAAGTTATTTTCCATGGGGGTATAAGTTAATAATTTTCATATTGCTATTTATGTATACTGGAATTGAACAATTTCATAAGTGGATGATGGTTGATGGGAGCCATGTTTCTCACTGCTGGAATATATACTAACCCATGCATGTGCATGTGTCTATATCTGTATGTAATAAGTAATATATTTATTACAATGCATGAAAATACATGGGTTAGTATACACACATATATTTTCCTATGCTGTCAGCTGAGAAGGCCTAGAAGTAAGGACACCCCAGTAGCAACAAGCAAACCTAGCACTCAAATCTTGGTTTCTAATACCATCCTCCTTAAAAGGAACCAGGGTTCCTTGGAGAAACGGCTGATTCTAAGACTGTGGCAGGAAATATGCAATATGAATCTGAAGCATCCTGTAGTGCCAGAAAGTAAAGAAGTGCTAATAATAATAATAAGGAAAAAAAATGGAAGTATAGCAAAGGGACACAGGAGCCAACTGAAAGAGCTCCCAATGGCAAAGCTGAAATGATTTGAGCAACAAAATAAAGTAGTGTTAGATTATAACCCAAAGTGTAATGTAAACATCCAGGAGTCCATATACATATAAATAATTGATTGAATAAATAAATAAATGGGAGAGAACACACAAATCTCCTGTGAAGAAGCTTTTCAAATAATTTATATAAACACCGCACACTTAAGGTGGTGGAGTATAACCCCTATCTCCTTACACGTGGGCTGTGTATAGTGACTTCCTTCCAAGGGGTTATAGTATGGAGATGACAGAATAAAGAGTCACTTTACAGTGGAGAAACATGGCAAACACTATATCAGCCAGGTGATCAAGGTTAACATCAACAGTTATAAATCATCTTGATAGTATGTATCCTTAATGTGATGTAATGAAAATGGCACTTTACCTCTGTGATAGTCCACTTCAAATTCCATGATTCTAGTCCAGTCATGAGAAGACTATCAGATAAATTCCAGTTGAGGACCATTTTACAAACTCCTTGACCAGTTCTACTGAAAACCGTCAAGATAATCAAAACACAAGGAAACTATTAGGCAAGAGGAGACTAAGGGACATAATGACTAAATGTAACGTGGTATCCTGGATGGAATCCTAGAACAGAAAAAGGATATTATGTAAAAACTATAGAAATATGAATAAAGTATAGACTTTAGTTAATAATAATGTATCCATAGTGGTTCATTAATTGTGACAAAAATGTACCATATTAATGTAAGATGTTAATGCTAGGGGAACTAGGTATGTGTATGGTAACTCTCTGTATTGTTTTCACATTTTTTCTGTAAGTCTAAAACTGTTCTAAAGTTAAAAAGTTAATTAAAAAATAAAAGGAAAGCAAAAGCAGTCTATATTGTGTGAGTAATATCAATTAGAGGTGAGCAGGCTGTTTAAGAGGAAAGTATATCAGTTATCTATTGTTGGGTAACAAACCACCCCAAACTTAGTGGCATAAAAACACAAACATTTCATTAGGCTCATAGATGCTATAATCAGGAATTAGGAAGAGGGCACAATGGGGCTTGTCTTGGCCCCCTTATGTCCGAAGCCTCGTCAGGGAAGATTTGAAAGCTGGGCGGGGCTCAGCAATTGTGGCTTGGAAACACCTGAAGGCTTCTTGACTTGCGTGCCTGGTGGTTCAGACTGCTTGTTGGCTGGGAATTCAGATGGAACTTTTGGCAGTATGCGTAACCTTTTTAAGTGGCTGCTTGGGCTTCTTCACAGCATGGTGGCTAGATTCCAAGAGCAAACATCTCAAAATACCCAGATGCAAGTATTATTGCCTTTTATGAACTAGCCTCATAAGTTACATAGTGTCATATCTATTATAGTCACAGCCTGTCCAGATTTAGTGAGATATCATTGCCACCTCTTGATGGAAGGATTATCAATGTCACATGGTAAGAAGAGTATGTGGTACCAGTGATATTGTTGCAGCCATCTTTGGAAAATATAATCTGCAATATAAAGGAATGAAGATAAGTTATTAGATAAAATGAGTCAATGCATTTAGAAGTGAATACAAAATTATGAGCATTAAAATTCAATTTTGGTATTTCTGTTTTTAATAATATATCCAGGACTCTTTGAAAGGTTCTAAAAGTGAGGTCTCATTTCAAGTGAAACTATCTTGGACAGGCATACTGATTGAGTGGATCTAGACCCTCTCTGTTCTACAGATGATCCTACATGAAGAAAAGTATATTGAGTTGCAGGAGAACAGGAGACTGCAGAACTATAGAAATCTTGTTATTCTTTCACTTGTACAAGTAAGAGCAGCTAATGCTGAAGGTATGATACATAGAATTAAGGATTCTGGGAAGGTTGAATTATACGTGTAATTCAGTGTCATTTCTGGCTGCCTTATAATGGAGTTTTCACTGTATATAATGATAGTATAATTACAAGAGCCACGTATAACTGAATTGCACAAAAATTAGAGGCAAAGAAAGATGTGATCTAGTTAGCTTCACCTTTAAAATTTGTCCAGAGAAGTGTTTGGGAGAAATTTGACTCATAGAAAAAGAGTGGGAAAAATAATTTTGGGTTAATTTGGGCATATGTGCTCTTGTGTATCTGAGGAGTTATAGATGCATTGTTTATCACACTGGGTTATTCTCAAACATGCCAAGAAATCAATTAGTTTCACATTGATGTTATGTCACATGCTTTAACCATCTGTGTCCCTCCTAGAAGTGACCTGGCACTGAGAAATATTAGTGTTCATGTCTCTAAACATAGCTGACGGTGATTGTAGCAATAGTAGTTTATGTAACAAACTACTACTGCTATAACTTTGCCTGTCCTTAGTGAGATGCAGAGAAAGAATTGTAACAGTCAGAAATGTTTTGTGGTAACAGAAAACGTTGATAAAACTAGATTTAGATAATAAAGGAAAAATACTACATTACAGACCTGGAATCCCAGAGGTAGGGTGGATTCCAGTATTAGTTGTCTTTATGATTTACTGCTATCATCATCCATCCAGTTCTTTCCATCTTTCTTCTTTGCTGACTACAATATGTATTAGCTTTTTCTCAAGTTGGCTTCCCTCATAGTTACAAGATAGCTGCCAGGAGAATTGGATAACATACTTTCTTGTTTACAAACATCAAGAGAAAGAGAAACATCTTATTCAAGCATGGAATATAAGATTATCCTTTCCGTGGAACTGGGCAAACTATTAGGAATATGAGGAGAAATGCTCTCTCAAGCTTTGAAAAAGAGTGACTATAAAAGCAAGGGTTTAGAGAATTTGAAATATGGAATTAATAGACTATAAGTAATATATAAATATAAAATTTTGTGTGTTACAGAGAATATACAAGTTTTTAAATGAGTGTTGATTATTTATATTCTAGGTCAGTAAAAAAGGCTCAATAAATTTCCCAAAGTAGAAGCCATGCAGTATACATTTACCATAATCAATATCATAACTGGAAATAAGTGTTTAAATAGGAAGCACTAACATATTTGCAATTAAAAAAAAAATCTTAACTCTTCAAGATAAGATAGAAATCAAGCCCAAATTATATACCATTTAGTAAATAATGGCAAAGAAATCATTAAACATAAAAATTGTATGTCCTGCTGTAATTAGATTCGTCTGTTATCTTAATGCTTTTTATTGTTAAACAAGAAAAGGAAAATAAGAATTAAATTTTATAAATTAGCAAAATAACAGTAAAATCAACAGAAGATATTAGTAAATGTAAAAGGAGAAACTCAGAAAGTAGAAAACAGAAAAGCATAAAAATAATAATTTAATCCCAAATAATGGGTAAAAGATGAAATTCCAAATGTACACAATTCAACATTAGAACTATAACTAGTGGTCCAGAGAAAAACAGAAATTTATGAGGATATTATATGTAAATTTTATCTATTAACTATTTCAAAAGCCCTGACATGAACTGTTTCTAGTAAAATATAAATTATTAAAAATAATGCAGGATGATGCAGAAAACTAGAATAGACTCATAATTACCAAAGAGATTATGAAGAAGTTGACAAAATCATGTTTTTCACAGTAATTAATATCCTTCACTTTGCTAAATCCAGTGGTGAGAGCTTCTAGGAGAGCACAATCTAATAGAAATGTAATGTGAACTACATACATAATATAACAATTTATAGTAGCCATGTTAAAAAAGTATATGACATTAATTCTAATAATGTATTTTATTTAAATCAATATATACAAAATATTATTGTTTTGATATATATTCCACATAAAATTATTAAGAAGATATTTTACATTCTTCTTTTGTGTTAAACCATTCAAATCAGTACTTAAAATCAGAGGGAGTGTGGCCAGATATTGTAGAAGTGAAGATCTTTCACTTGTCATTAAGCAGCCTTGGCAAGCATGGTTTTTACCTGGCTATTAGTTATATTTATGTTAACAGAATGAAATACACTCATGCACACTATTTTTTTTTTTTTAGAAAATTAAATATTTGAGTATAATTTGAGGACCATTTAAGAAATCTTTAAACAAGTTAGTTGATGTATGTTTCTAACTTTCTTTTCATTCAGCAGAGAAAGAGTGAGAGAGAGAGAGCTGTTCTCCAACGTCCACTTGGCTCTAGGGAGCCATGTGACTTTAGAAAAAGAGCATAATTTCTTAAGATTCAGTTCAGAAATTAGAAGACCCTTGCAATGTAAAATTTGGGCAGACTAGCTTTCCAAAATTCCATTGTTCTTGCGCCATTTGGGTACCTTATATATACATTAATGTAAAGGTAACCACAACGAATAACAAAATTATGGTATTGAATTGCACCCAAAGACCTAAGGCACTGAGCAATTTCTTTGTTAAAAAGAAAGATTAGAGGCTGGCCCGGTGGCACAGTGGTTGAGCTTGTGCATTCTACTTCAGCGGCCCGGGGTTCACAGGTTTGAATCCCGGGCGGGGACCGATACACCGCTCATCAAGCCATGCTATGGCAGCGTCCCATATACAAAAAAATAGAGGAAGATGGGCATGGATGTTAGCTCAGGGACCATCTTCCTCAGCAAAAAGAGGAAGATTGGCAACGGATGTTAGCTCAGAGCCGATCTTCCTCACCAAAAAAAAAAGAAAAAGATTAGAAAGTTTTAAAGTGTGAAAGACATACTAGTATCAAACTGAACATTTCTCCTTGATTAATTAGAAAAAAAGAAAGTGAAAGAAAAAGGGGACACAATCCTAACATTTATTTTTTAATGCCTATGTCTTGTGTCACCTATGATTATCTGTTTACTCCTTAAAACTAACTTTTTTCTTTTAATTTAATTCTTATAATAATAAATGATTTGTTCATTAACCTGTTCTTTGGCCTCTGTTTCTTGGCTTTTGTCTTTGTTCTTTGCTTTTTAAATTTGGGCCTTTGAAACTTTGACCACTAATTTTGCTTTTGAACTGTTTTCCTTTCTGTAATATCATTACTTTTTCTGTCCCCTTTCTTTTCTTTCTTAAATTTCTTTTCTCCTCTTTACTGCTCTCCTTTCTTCCCTCTCTCATCTGTCCTTCCTTCTTTCTTTCTTTCCTTCCTTCCTTCCTCATTCTGTAATTTATTTTAGAAATTACAAATTATCAAAAAATGAGGGCCGAGTCTGACAATGGGAGTGCAGACGCACCTTGATATTCAATGAATGGGCGACAAACGTTCCTGGGTGTCTCAGGGGTGGTCAGTGGTGGGAAAGACAAGAGTAACTGACACTACTCTTGGCTGTTTGCCTCAGTTTGCTGCAAAAAATTATCATTTTCTAAGGATGTCATGAAATGTTTGAGAAACATTGCCAAGGACTATCCCTGTTAAATTTAAATTAATTGTGTCAAAAATATCCAACTTGACTTCTTGTGATGAGTTTTGAGGGTAAGACTGTAATATTTTTCAATAAACAAGTTGTAAAAGATGAATGGTAACACTAGTTAGGGACAAATGCAGAAACAAAGATAATTTCCCATTTTCAAGTTTTGTGGACTAACCTCTATGACTCGGCAACCTAGATAATTTCCTGAATCTTTTGAGATTGACAACTCACCTTTAAGATTCTGCCAGAGGTAGAATGGGAGTCACATTCTACCTAAGTAGGCAAAGCGCAACTGAAAACGGAAATGCAATTAACACCACCACCCATGTGTTAGCGATATCACTGGGGCCTGGAAGACTACCACGTGGGAAGTGTGATCACACGGGACTAATGATCAGGAGTTTGTATTTCTACACAGAGAATGAGGACAATTTAGAGAAAATATTTTGATTCTATTTTTGACTTAGGCTCATGGAAATTGCCATTTCTCCTTTCAGCTGCATTCTCCATTCACGTTTAAATTTGACCCTTTAGAGACAGGATTGAATGTCCTTGGTCTTAGTACCATTTCAGATTTATGTCAGATATTTTCAGAGTTTTAAATAACGCTGATGTTTTCTCATCATCACCCTTTGGTCTCTGGAACATTACATTTGTATGAGATTAATAGTGGTTTGAAAGAAGTAGCTATCCCAGGAGAAGATGGCTGGCACAGAAATTAATTTAGACATATGTAGGCAATGCTCATTTAAATACATGATAATTTCAAACAGCAGTTCTCAAACTTTACCCAATGGCTCTTTCTGAGGGCAAAGGATCCTGTGGACCATATGCTAACTTCCTATATTTGCTGATCAGAATAAAAGCAACACTTCCTGAAATCTCAAAATAAATACTGAGAATGATGCTGGTTTTGGCAAAATATCGGTGAGAGTCTGACTCCTTTTGTTAAATTTTGAAACTAAATTATTGAGGTCAGAACACAAATTGTAAATTTCATTCTCTAGAGATCTGGATTATCTAGAGAATCTTTCTGGACCATCAGTCGTATATAATGGACAGTTCAATAGTAGGCTGGTTTTTCATTTATTTGTTTTTTCACACTATCACTGAGCTGGACTTGGACACAAAGAGTTGGTTTAGATTTGAAGACTGGCGATGATGCCAACTCTGATTAGATCAAGCTGCCTTTCATTTAATTTACTTTCCAATCAGGAACCTAGCATGGCCACAGGTATGCAGTAGTTAAGGATATAAACATAGCGAGCACTGTAGCTATCCAACACCTCACTAGTTCCTTGGGGAGGAGAGCCTTAAAGTTCAGGGTGCCGACACAGTCCGTGTAGAGGGAGAAACTCTCCAGGTCAGAGGAGCTCTGAGCTTGGCCGGCTTCGAGGGGAAATGCCAGCATGACACAGTCCTCTGACTACTGTAGAAGAGGCTGATGCAGTGGTTCTCAAACTTTAGTATCAGAATCACTGGAGGCCTTATTAAAGCTTACGTTACTGGGTTCATACCTAGAGTTTCTAATTCAGTAGATCTGAGGTAGACCTGAGAATAGCATTTCTAAAAAGTTCCTAGGTAGTGCTGATATTGCTGGTCCAGGGACTACACATTGAAAACTGTAGTTCAAGATTGACCTATTTTCGTGTTTTCTTTCCTACTTTCTCATCAAGTCCATAACCTGAAGGTAGCCTACCAGAAGCTATCTGGGAGTAAACCATAACAATTAACATGTGTGTTATGGAAAAAGACATTAGATTCAAATTGGTCCTAGCAGAATTAAGCACTTAAGTAGATAATTCAGACCCACTTCTCTCTCAATTACACAAGCTTGACTCGGCAGGATTTAGAAATGCTATTGGCATATAAATAGCAGACTCTTGAAATCTTCACTCATGAATATTGATTTGCATCAGAAGCTTTAGAAGGTCAACCAGCTTGTCATTGAATCTGTTATTACAATGAATGCACTCTACTTATAGAGGCAGCAGTAATTGCAACATTGAAGATTGCCCGGTTTAACGTTCTTTTCGTTAACCAAAACATAGTCTAGTCTCATGATCTGCATTTAAGATGGTGGTGGTGAAGCCCTAATCCAATAAGGGAACTGAGTTAAATTTGTTTAGCCCTAATGTGAGTAATAATTAGCAAATAGTTATTTTAGAAGTTTTTTGACCAAGAGAATTCTCTGTAAGGAAATTTGGCTTTAGCAAAGCTATAATGAAGGCTGAACTTTTTCTGAAAATGATTAAAACCTAGCTTAAAATATAAATCAAATAAAACCTGTTTTGGAAAAGGTGGAAAATATCTTGACAGTATATTTCAGTGAGCAAAGGCTTAGGGGTGTCTAATGAATTGCTGTAAGATCTAAATTACACAGATTCAGGTATTTCTTTCAAGAGTACTTAGGGATGATTTCTTAAATTCATTTTTAATTAGAATTTTAAGTAATCTAGACATAAAGTACCACTTCTTTGAGTTATTCTTGGTATAATCAAATTAGAAATGCCAGCAATTCCTTGAGATTTCCAATTAAGGTTTCAAACAACAACTGTCTAGTTTGTAGAGGTATTCAAAACAACTTGTTAAAAAACAGCCAAACCCTAAGCTATCAGAATTAATTCTTTCAAAAGGCATACCTTTGAAGAAATACTTAAGAAATTGATCGTTTAAACAAATTTGTTCTAATTTTGTAAAATTTCAAAAGTCTTCAAATAATTTTGAACTCATCTTAAGTTCAGGGCATATTCCTCAAGTTTTTTTTTCTGTCCAGAATACAGTGAAATTCCACAGAAGGATTTAGTATTTTACTAAAATCCAGAAGAAAAAGACTGAGAAACAATCCCACTTACTTTGCATGTGATAACCAGGGAATTCAATAAAAATGAATTGTGTTTTGTCTAAGACAATTCTTGCAAAGGGAAATATATGTAAATCAGTCAGTATTTTCATATTTTATCCCTGTTTGTTAAGGGAGAGCTAGTCTGTATATGGAATAATGATGATTTATTTAATGATTCATTTATTTATGAAATAAATATTTATTGAGTGTACTATGTGTCTAGCACTGTCTAAAGCCAGGGATAAAGTATTAGAAGGGACAGATATGACCCCTGCCCTCATGGAACACATATCATATGGGGAAATACAGCCAATAAACAAATACAAAAAAGAAATATTGACAATTACAAATTATGATAAATGCTATGATGGGAACAATGCAATGGCTATCAGAGAGAAAAATGGAGAGAAGTGGTAACTTAGAAAAATGGCTAAAAAGCATGCTTTTGGAGGATCACATTTAATGCAAAGAAGAATGGAAGATTATGAGCGAAGGCAGGAGGAAATAGCTCTTTAGGCTGCGCTGCATCTTTTTAATCTGAAGTTGTTAAGCTTTACCTCTGAAGCTCTGAATTGATTCACATTTAGCCACTGGGTTCCTCTGCTTTACAGTACTAACGTTTGATGTAAAGCTAGCAGGATTAGGGGCCCAAGTTTCTGCTAGAGTAGATTTTTTCCACCTAAAACACCATAGGTTTGAACCCTTGATGTGAAATACACGCTGAGGAAACAGAAGTCTTCCTGTCTCTTCACTCCTGGATACCACACAAAAGTGAAATCACAGGCAGGAAGCTGATCCTTGACCTGTCTGAGATTCTGCTCCTAGTTCTTTGTTCCAAACAGAGCTCCCATGACTTATCTTGTTCCTACTCTTCTCTGCTAAAAGACATTCTATATTTTTCAGGGATGTAGAGTTGTATTTACTGTTATAAATTATTTTGAAAATTTGTAACATTACTACACGTGCATTGCAAAAAAAAAAAGCCATAAAGTGTATAACTGTTAAAATCCACCTTTATGATAATGATTAATTATGTAATTAATAATTATTTACAATTAAAAATCAGAATTGTCAATTAATTTTAATTAATTCATTATAATTAATAGTTTTAGAATTATAGCTACTAATTAGTTTGTGTTATTCTTCCAGACCAATTATGTTGTATGTGCACATACATACTGAGGATATGTACTCAATTATATGTATGTATTCTATTTTATTTAATTAAATTATATGGAGTCATGCATGGTAGTAATCAATCCAAAAAGTCTCAGTGACTTAAAACAGTCGTTTGGTTTTCTTGTTTACACAACATGTCCAAGATGGGTTGGCAGAGGAGGTGTGCTCTTTGTAGTCACACAGAGACCCCAGCTCATGGAGCACCTGCTTTTGGGATCTTGCCAGTCACAGTGCCAGAGAGATAGAACTCTTAATGTCTCAAACCAGCAAGTAAATGCTTTGGCCCAGAAGTGACCCATGCCACTTCTACTCACCTCTCCTTGTCCATGACTAGTTGTCTGTTTCCACCCAACTACGAAAGGCCTGAAAGTACAATCGTACTGAGTCTAGAAGACGGAGATTAGGAAATATTTGGAGAGAACAGTTCTAGTGATGCCCACGACATTCCTTCATTTACTTCTTTCATTCAAGAATATGTCGTGAACATCCTCACTGTTTACATATTATCTATTTTTATTATTTCATTTTTTCTAAACCTGTTAAATCACAGTTATGTAAATACAACCTTCAAGGGAGTCACTTCCGTTATTCTTGTTGCATTTATGAAGGCGGCATATCTGAAAGAATCTGTGTAATTCTGAAAGCTCAGACACTGACTCAAACTAAATAAAAATGTATTTGGTTGTTACGTAGAAGAGAGTCACCCTGAAATCAAGGAGGGAGAGTATTCGAATTAAAATAGATATTGAATACCAATTTAAGAATATATTGGTGCTAACAAACTCCATGTACTCATTCAAATGCATATGTAGCTGTCAGCCCAATCAGGCGTTAGCACTTAAGCATGGGTGGCCAAATTCAAAGTATGAGGTAATGAAGAGAGGGTCTGTCTGCTAGTTAGAAAACACAAATTTCTCACTCTTAGAAGAGCTTGTCAGGGTTTTATCTCATAATGTAAAACTATCATTGAAGTGTTACAGATAATGTGTAGACCTCTCTTACTCATACACAGGTGATTTTGGTAATATTTATTTGACATTCAAGTGGTCCCTTTTATTTCACAGCTATTCACTGGGCATTTACTATGTGCCAGGCATTGTTCCAGCGACTCCGGATACGGCGGCAAATAAATAAGACACATAACCATCAATTTTAGCTTTTTTTACAAAGATATTTAAACTCTGAAATACTTAGTTGTATTGCTCAGCTTTTGCTGCAACAAAAAGAACCCCAATACCACAGTGGCATATACCACTGTGTATGTTAGGTGGCTGTGGGAAGGCTTCAATTCTGCTGGGAATGCCCCAGCTCCATGTATCTTCTCTGGAACCCAAGCTGAAAGAATAATCAGCCACTATTTTGAACATTCAGTTCTCATGGTAAAGGTCTCAGAGCAAGGTCAGCATCAAATCATACAACTACCTTTCAGGCTTCTGCCCAGATGCAGCAAAAGTCACATCCACTCACATTCCATTCACTAACGCAAGTCATGTAATCAAGCCTGAGATCAGTGGGAGAGGTAACCGTAATCTCCCTACAAAGAAGCATGAGAAGGGTGCAGAGGAAGCAAATAATTGTGAACAAATAATACAATTCACCGCAGTAGTAAATATTTTCCTAGTATCCACTGCTTTTTGCTAGGTTTGACGTCAGTATTTTAGCACTCTCCTATCCACACACAATAATATAGGAATTCATTTCCACAATGCTTCTCGTTGCTTTTTAACGGAGATCAGCACCATATCAAGAATTGAAGACACTGAGAGACCAATTTTAATTGAAACTTTCATACTACTCATTTATTCACTTATTTATTCACTGAATCAACAAATTTATTGAGTGTCAACCATGTGCCAGGCATTGTTCTAGGCACTAGGGATTGAGAAGTGAATAAAACAGACATGCTCATGGAAAGCATATTCTTGTGGCGGAAGAGATAAAATTTTTAAAAATGAATAATTAAATATATACCAGATGACGGTGCATACTATAATGATAGATATGATAGGTAAGGATTTGGAGAGAGTATGGCTGCAGCAGCTTTAGATAGGGAGACCAAGATACTCTGGTGAGGTAACAGTTGAACAAAGACCTGAATGAAGTGAGAGAACAAGACATGTGGCTGTCTGGGAGAGGGAATACCAAGTGCAAAGTCTGGAGACATGATCATGCTTATAGTATTTCAGGAGGAACAGAAATATGTCAGGAATAGAGCAAGGCGAGACAAGTTAGATTGTAGGTCACAGAGTAATGAAATCCAAGATCATAGTGGGCCTTACCAGCCATGGTAAGAAATTGCAGATTTATTTTGAATAAGAAGGGAAGTTATAGGAAGGTTTAAGCAGATCGTGTTACTCTACTAATTCAGATGTCATCAGTAACTTTTCCTTTTCTCACTTTAGAGCATTTGTTTAGCTTGAAAATGATGTGTTTTATTTCTGGAAACTTGTTTTGTGCTTTTCTTATGTATTGATGTGCTCTTGTGCTCTTTGTTTTAGCTTTGGGCATGTTGTTATCCTTCTCCTCCAGAATCTCTAATATCCTTAAGGGCTCATTTTGCTTGTCCATTTCCTCTTTCATGCTGATGGGGTTCCATTGAGCTTGTAGTAGTTTTCCTTTGTGTGCCAGTTGCTGGGTACCTTACATGTTGGCAGCCCATGAGTGGTACAAGTTGCAGGACTCTCTGTACATGTTGGTTGATGTTGTAACACTTGATAAGTTGTCAGTCACCTCTGGAGGCACAGGAGGAAGCGTCCCTGCTCCCTGTTCTCTTCTCAGTCTTTTAGTCTAATGGACAGGGTGGTCTCAATGACCTCTTCATCAATTACTGAGTGCTTGGGCTCCGAGGAGAACAGGCCTGCTCTGGCAATCCAATTCCTGTCTCAGCCCTCTCTGATGCAGTTCTCCAGACTCACTGTCCAGTTTCTGTGGTCCAGAGAAACTGTCTCCATAGGAGGAAGACAGAGTTGGGACTCACTTTCCCCCTCCCAGGCCCTGCCTACCTGTTCTTCCCAGTAACTGCTTGCTCAGCAAAGGTGAACTGGTGGGAACTGAGAGGCTAACCAAGCTGAGAGTCACTGAAGCCACCATATTCCAAGAATTCCTAGGCTGCAGAAATGATATTGCATTTCTGTAGAACTTTCTTAACTACTAGATGAAACTAATACTTGTCAATCATTTGAGTACACCAAAAATGCCTTTACAAATGTCATTTTATTTTAAATGTTTGTTTTGTAACCATGTGGAACTCAAGGAATATAATAATTAGTAAATAAAATGTCTGTTAGGGCAAGGCTGTTTGCTTCCAGTTTGATTACTACTGAAAATATGTTGTTTAATTTCTTGAAAATAATCAGTTGCATGTTGACCTGGCAAATGCCCAGGCAATATGCTTCTAGTTAGTCATGGTTGTGACTTCAGAGTGGGTTCTTTTCATAACAGTGGAGAGTTATGCCATTTAACTTACTCAAAGTGAGCATGAAAGGATGTATAACATTTATAATGCATCAGAGGCAAGGTGTTAACAAGTAAACCTGCCATAGTTCGGAGCTTATGAACCGTGTTCAGTGAATTCAATTCAGTTACAAAGGTAGAAACAATTGTGAAAATAGTGGGAATCGTGGTTCTTCTTGAGTTTTGGAAACACTTAAGTGAAGAAATGGCAGGTGAAAACTTTGAAGAGAGAAAAATGTGTAGCTCAGAGTGTGACAAATGGAAAAGCATGGATTTGTTTTTTGCAATTTTAATTTTACTGTGAAAAATTTACAAAAGATCAATTATGAAGAAGGTGACAAGCATATCAACCATAAACTGGTTCAGGAAATATTACTATTAACAGTTCCGAATTCAGAGGCTTTCCTTCCAATTTATTATATATAAATCTTTCTATCTATCTGTCTATCTAAATATGTATATTTGTGTATATATATAGATATATATTATGTTATTCCTATATATGTACATGTACATGTGTATATATAACATATATATAATTTTTTCACTCATTTGACATTTTATGTAATATTTTATACAAGTTTTTCATTTCAAGTTATATCCTGACTGCTTTTTCAATACAAATACAAATACTTAAATACAAACACTTAATTGATAGTAAAATATTAAAACATGGATGGAGACAAAATCCCCAGTATTGAAAAATATGGAGTACATTGGTTTTATACCCAGAATTGTCTCGTACCAGATTGAATTAGAAAATCCCATCCGCACAGTCATGTGTTTAGAGTCAAATAATAGTGTGGCATGATTTGTTTGTTTCTTGCTGGTATGGTCATTATACAAGTGGCTTTCCCCGTGTATTTAAATGGTGAGTCTGTCTATATGAATCACTAACTAGGTAAGGTCAACACTTATGGGTAATCAGAATAATGCATTCTCTGAGCCATGAATATGTTTATTTTTGAGGTAAAATGGAGTTCATAAAATAAGTAATTTTTATGGCATCAGTGAATTAAGATCAGTAAATCCATTCCTGTTTCCTTAAAAGAATCATGGTTCACATTTTGTTAATTCATACCTGCTTTTTCAAATAGTGCATTTTTACATGAATTTTATTTTACAGATGTAATTACAGGATTGAATAATTTATTTTATTACCTGAAAATTTAGGGCATTAATAATATTTTGTGAATATTTACCCTAAAATGTGAAGCTAGACCATATAGTTGTTATGCTGAACTTTCCAACTGCATTTGTTTCCATTTCAATGTGTTTTTCTCTTAATTCCCAAGGGAACTTGTTAAACAAAGTGCAGGTTTTGTTGTAAGAATAGCTCCACAGTGACTAAGGATATACATTCTGGTTAATACTAATTCTGTATAACATTTCTTTCTCAATAAAATAGAGGTCGTATTACTATACAAATATGTACAATTCTAATTTGATTAGATACATTTTACTTAATTTTATTTTTGGTTTTGCATGTGTGTGTCTGTGTAAGCGAGCGCATGCGGAAATGTAAAAATGAATTTGCTAATAGATGTAAAATTGGTTAATATCATATAGAACAATAAAATGTCTTATTTATCTATTCTACAAGGCATAAATCAATTGGTTCTCCACCAGACAAAATTCACTTGCGTTGTTATGGATAAGGACAATTTGCATTCCTATCAGATTTCTTCAAGATATCTTCTGCCGTGAGAGATAAAATAGCCTACTCAATAGAAAATCGGACGAAGATGTTCAGCTTATAGAACAAGATAATTCCTAGAGAGCCCACCAGAAAACATGGAGCATGCCCCTTAAAGACACCTAGTAATCTTTCACTCATTTCCAAGTTTTGGGCAATTTTTCCTGATATTTATGGTTTAACTGTGTTTTGCAGGAATAAAGTTTGAATGAACTAGTTTTCCAGATTTGCTTCTTAAGGTAGAACAAAAAAAAAAGCATGAGGGGACCATATTTTCAAAAGGGCCACTAAGTCCATATACAAATCTCTAGCCAACAGCTCTTGGTTATACTAGGAATTCTTGGTTAAATATTTCCATTATTTATTTTATGTGACTCAATCCAAATGCAGCACAATGTTTGATGGTCTTTTAGTATCCTCAACCAACTTATATTTCTAAGATTTGAGAGGTTTTGTGTTCTGGATTGCTAACCTAGATGCCTAGGTTTTGTTGAGTAACTGCAAAGAAATGGGTTCAAGACATGTGTGTGGTGGGAATGTTATATATGTGTGGTGTAGAAAATGACCCACAGGTGTTGATATTATCCCTCAACTTTAGTCACTTTGAGTATTTTTGAACTTAGTAGATTTTATAACCCAAATACCAAAACCAATTTATCTTCATGCTTCTAAATCAGTAGATTAACAAATTAATTATTGCTACAGTATAATTTGGAGATTCTTTTCCCTTCTAATATACACCTCTCAGAAGATGAAAAGCTTACAATCCAAAGAAAATAGAAGCTATTAGTTTACAACATTTATTACTTTCCTTCTTTCTGTTTCTAATCATGCCTAAACTTCCATGTATCATGCATATTTCTTGTCTGAGAGTAAGTGTGAACCTTACTTTTTCTAAGATTAAGCCTCTCATCTGTTACAAAAACCTTAGGACTTTGTGCATTAGCGTTAGCCTGTCTCTACAGTCACTTTGTTTGAAAACCTCTTGGTTTAAACGCACACTATTTGCTCCTCCCTCTCTGGAAAAAAAAAAAATAAAACAACAACAACAAACCTGCACTCACTATTATCATTGCCTTTAGTTAGCCTCCATTTAGTCACCCTCTTCCATCCTTCTGGAACTTCCAGGCCAAGTAGGATATATTTATTGTTCCTACAACATCACCACATTCCTACTCTTCAGCCCACTCACACCAAGGTTTGTATTTCTACTATATAGAAAGTCTTCTTGCAAAGTCCAGTGGCTTATTTTCTTTTTTTTTTTTTTATAATTTTATTTATTTATTTATTTTTCCCCCAAAGCCCCAGTAGATAGTTGTATGTCCTAGCTGCACATCCTTCTAGTTGCTGTATGTGGGACGCGGCCTCAGCATGGCCAGAGAAGCGGTGCGTTGGTGCGCTCCCGGGATCCGAACCCGGGCCGCCAGCAGCAGAGCACACGCACCCAACTGCTAAGCCACGGGGCTGGCCCCAGTGGCTTATTTTCTAATTATTAAATCCAATGACCTATTTCAGTATCCTCTGTGACCTGACTTCAGTTTTTCATGGCCTTGACAAAGTCCTCCTGCCTTTCTTCCTTGATGTAATCTTTACTTGGCTTCCAGAAAATCATTCCACTTCACCACCTGCCCACACCCCACCTCCATGTCCTTGGATTTCCTCTAAAATTTGACCCTCCTCACTTTCTTTCATTCTTTCAAATTCAGAATTCTCTGAGATTTTATCCTTGATTCTCTTTTTTTTCCTCCTCTTCTCCCTGAGTGATAACGTTTGCTCGCAAGATTTTGCATATTATTTAGAGCTGTTTATTTCCAACTACGTGTCTCCTGCACTTGATCCCTCTCCTGAGATCCACTTCTGTATTGTAATAGATTTTCTACATTTCTAATAGATATTTCTCGGGAAATCCAAACTTGAAATGTCCAAAATAAAATGCACTATCTTCTTATCGGTACCTTATTTCTATTTCCTATCATGGTTAATGGCATTACTATTGACTTTAAATCTATGCAAGAAAGACTAGTGGCATCTTTAACTTTTTCCTTTCCCCTCATTTCTCACTGTAATCAATTACAAAGTTTACTGATTATATCCCTTAGTGTTATCCCTACTCTAACTGAATCAGTGTTTAAACTGCTATCTCTTGTCTTAACTATTGAAAATATTAAAAATATGGCAACAAATCCCTCTTCAGCTATATTAGCTGCATCATCCTTTGTGTTCTATGCTCTGTAACGCTGAATTTTTCACAATTCTCAGATCATCTATGAGTTTCAAAACTCTGATCCTTTTCCCATGCTATGCTCTTTCTATAGATTGTCTTCTCATATTTTCTCATTATAGCAAACTTATTCATCAAGACTAAGTTAGAATATCACTTTCTCTATGGACATTCTCTTGACATTCCCAGATATATTAGGCATGCTTCCTCTGAGCATGGTTCCATTACAGGATGGCGCCTGGCTTCCCTACTGTTTGACAGTAAGTATGTGGCTTATTTATCCTTGCAGTATCAGCTCCTATTGTAAGTCTTGGCCCATACTCAAGTCTAATAAATGCCTTTTTGCTGAATGGGGAACACTGTTTTAGAGTGAAAGACTTGCCGTTATTGAGGGATCTTGGAATAACTTCTCTATGTAAACTTCTTACCCTTAAAATGGGTTTTGGAGATCTTTTCAAATAAACGTATGCGTGTTTTATGTATGGGAACATAAAGCTAGTCAAAATTGACTTATTCCAGAGGATTTGTTCTTCCAAAATGACAGAATTTTCTCTAGGATCTTGGATTTTTGTAAACATGAACCATTTCAATGCTTTTGGCTACATCTCCTTTGTGGTTGTGCATAAAATTCCTCTTTGTAAGTTAACGCTTATGCTGTGCTTCATGTTTGCTACATATTTAGATTTCTGAAAAACATTAAAACTCATGGCTCAGTGGTTCTAATTTTTAATTTTGACTCAGCAAATGCTTTCATTAACAAATTTGTTGGCAAATATGACACACCTGAAGAAAATGATTTTAATTTATCATAACTTTTTTTTTTGGTGAGGAAGATTAGCTCTGAGCTAACATCTGCTGCCAATCCTCCTCTTTTTGCTGAGGAAGATTGGCCCTGGGCTAACATCCGTGCCCATCTTCCTCTACTTTATATGTGGGACACCGCCACAGCATGGCTTGGTAAACAGTGTGTAGGTCCATGCCTGGGATCTGAACCTGCAAACTCTGGGCTGCCAAAGTGGAGCGTGAAAACTTAACCACTACATCACCAGCCTGGCCCCAATTTACCGTAACATTTGACAAAGAATATTTGGATGAGAAACAGGACTTGCTTCTTTATGAAAGTCTCCCATATACTGCAACAGCTGTGGTTTAAATGTTTTTCCTATGTCCAGGATGACCACATGGTCAATAGGATGTGGTTGGCCATTTGGCAAAACTGACTTCTCAAGAGGAGACAAGCATATTTTGATAAAAATAATCTTATAACCCAAGGTCAATGAGCAATTGATGAGCTATGTGCAAGTTTATATCTCTTTTTATCTTGTAGCTACACATCAGTATCACATTTTTTTGTGAATTATAATTCTTCATGCAGAAAAATGTTTCATGTGGCAACTTCAAAGACAACCTGCTGAGAAACCAAGAGAATATTTAATAATGCTTGTGAGCAGTGAGGCATGAATGATCAAATGAAGGTCTTCCCAGTTAGCTATTGATTATTCTATCAAGGCAAGTAACTTCAAAACCACACACAATCTTTTGAACATTACCTTCATCTCCTAATATTTCTCTCTATCACCCACAGAAAATTACTTTTCTTGACCTTCCATAACAGGCAAATGTGCTTTGTATTATTTATTGATCTTATGATATAATATTCTTAGAAGGGTAAATGAGACTCATCAAGTTCAAATGAGTTATAATTGTAGGAACCTTAAACTAACTTTTAAATCCTCCTATATTTCATGCAGAAAGAAAGAATTTCCAGTTCTCGTAGAAAGGCTTTCCAGAACACTTCAGGACTTAAAAGTTTAAATTGAAAATAAGGTTTTACTTTAGACTCTTTAACATCATGTGGGGGAGCATGCCATTTGGCAAATATCCCTTGATATCCAGAAAACTAATGAATTGTAACTGGGTTTCACCTTAGCTTACCAGTCCTCAGGGTTACCTCGTTTTTCTGAATGACAAAAGAATTCTAAAAATTAGCTTTGGAACAAAAGAGGAAAATATACCATTCTCAATAAACACAACTTAGTTATGGAACAGGCTTCCAAAGAGGCAGTAACCATAAAAGCAATAAATAAACCGCTTAAATCAGAAGGGCCAGCATAAGCTCGGTCTACTACCATACTAACCATGGTGGGAAATCATTCCACTGATTGACTGTAGCTATTATATATATTCTGAATAAAGCCAATTAAAATTATATATTTTGATGAAGAAAATTTCTATATAAGCCAAAAATAATGAAAACGTAATTAAAAATATACCATAGAAAGGTGAGGGCTATTCTTGTTCCTTGGTGTTCATCTTCCATCTGGGAAATCTGAGTATATCCTGTGGCTTTTTTCATTGTCCCAAATGCTGGTCAGCAAACATTTCATGCAATACTTTTGGAACTGTGTTTAATACCTTGTCTCCAACTACAGCTGTCTTACTGAGTTCACAGATCTATACTTGTTTCTTCTTACATCAGAAGCCAGCAGAAGCAAAAGCTGCTTTTTTAAAACAGAAACTTGCTTTGTTTTTATAGGTGCCAATTCAATTATTCTACTTTATTTATTTGTCTATTTATTTAATTGTTCATTGCATATTGGGCTTTAAAAAAAGAGCTGAACGCTATAGTTGAAATTAAAGAGGAAATGCTTTATGAGTCTGAGATTGGAAAAGAGAACCTATACACCTATGTAAATGAATTGCTGTTATACTGGTTCATAGGGCTTATGGTTTTTGATATATTCACATTTATAAAACAATAAATCAATATATCGACATATTCTTCTTCTATTTGCTTTGACTCATTGCAACTGTGTATTTATTTTTTCACAGCATTTACAAGACATAGCCTGGGTAAGAACTACAATAATCAACCTTTCTCTTTTTCTATAGTGTCTTTCTTACCCTGAGATTTACCAATTTTTTAAAGAGAAAACCTTAAGGAAAATAGCCCTTCTTTACATTTATGCAGCACTCTTACTTCTAAAAGCTTCATGATTCACCATTATGGTCATTTCCATGGCAACCACGTAAGCCAGGTTTCTCAAGACTAAATGTTACAAAGGAAAATAGAAAATCCAGATGAAGCTTTGGATTCTTTCTTACCTGGGAAGATCAGTTATGTCTGACACATGTTCCAAAGGTCAATACTTTGATGAGACTCTTTCAGACCAAAGAGATAGTCAATGTTATGTTCTCAGCTTTCTCAAGGATAATGATATTTATCTTTAACAAAACTAAGGTTTGAGAAAAGCAACAGTTTCTCAACCCTTTATGAGCCCCACCTCTATCACCAACTCCTCTTCCATCCATGGGAAATCTTTTTAAAGGTGTGTAGATTCAACATAATCTCAAAATTTCTTGGTTTAAAGAGATAAATAAAATCAAGAACTAATGGGAGATTAATGAATGTTCATTCATTCTACGTGTATTTCTTGAGTGCCTACCATGTATCATTTGCTGTTCTAGCTTTCATGGTAGTTACATTTTAGCAGGAGAAGAAACCAGTATTAAAAAGTAACAATGATAAAACCTAGAGAGAAAACGATACCAGGTGATTTGGTTTGAAGAGGAAACATGAACATTTAATATTAAGAAAGCATGGTGTTTCAGAGATATTGAATATAAACTGCAAGTGAAATTTTTCCTAATGCTTCATAGATCTCTGATACATGTAAGCAATACCTGTAAGACACGATAAACCAGGGAGTCAGTAGCTATAGAGGACATGTTATGAGATGATATGGTATTGCAGAATTTGGTGGTACCCATTTGTAATCATCAAGTCCCACTCTCTACTTCTGCCAATCAATGAGAAAACCTGGTCTCTACCTACATCTCTAGCCTCAAGTCTTTCTCCTCATCCTTGAATTTTGCTTTCTAGTCATATTGTGTGATTATAATTCAAGGGCAGGTCGTATAGGTTCTCTTGCCTTTGAACTTGCAAATGCCCTGGTATGCTCCTGGAAGGCTTTGTTCACTACCCCGTACTTCTTCAGGAATGAGTTCAGATGTCACTTCCTCTGACTTCTCAAGTTTTTGTAAGGTATCTCTTCTTATAGGATTCGTTGACACACCATAAGTATATACCATATGCACCATTATTCTTACTCTTATTGTAATTATTATAATAGTTTGATTGTACTCTCTCATGATAGAGTATCTCAAGGACTACGATTTTTTTTATTATTTATGGTAGTATCCACCACCAATGTATTTATTGATTAAGTACATAATGGTAAGAGAAAGGAAAAGTGAGAGTAAATTATTTTGTAACAACTTTATTGAAATGCAATTCATGTACCATACAATTCACCATTTTACTGATAGGATATTCACAAAGTTGTTCAACAATCACCATAGTCAGTTTTTGAACATTTTCATCACCCTCTCCCAAAAAACCCCATACCCTTCAGCTTCCCTTCCCAATCCCTTCATCCCTCTCACCCCTAGGCAAGCACTAATCTACTTCCTGTATCTATAGACTTGCCTATTCTGCATATTTCTTATGAATGGAAGCATATAACATGTGGTCTTTTGTGACAGGCTTCTAGCACTTAGCATGATATTTTCAAGGATTATCTGTTTTAGCGTGTGTCAGTATGTAATTTGTTTTATTGCTGAAAAATATTCCAATGTATCATTACATTTCTATGTATTATAGGCCCAACAATACAATTACACACATATTTCTTTATACAATTGCTTTTTAAATTAGTTAAGAGAACAAAGGAGAAGAAATATGTATTTATACTCTTTTTTATAATTACATATTACCTTAACCAGTTCTCTGTGATTTTTTTGTGTATATTTGAATTACTATGGGAGTCACTTGCTTTTAATCTGGAGTATCTCCTTTATTATTTATCATAATGTATGTCTGCTATAATCAAGTTCTCTCAGTTTTTGTTTATTTGTGAATGTCTTTATTTATCTTCATTTTTAAAAAACAGTTATTGTGGATATTGGGTTCTTGGGTGGCAGTCTTTTTCTTGCAATACTCTGAGTATGCTTTCCCACTCTTCTGGTCTCTATTGTTTCTGAAGAGAAGTCTGCCATTAATCTTATTCAGGTTTCCTTGTAGGTGAAGAATTGTCTTTCTTTTACTGCTTTTAAGATTTTCTCCTTGACTTTTGTCTTTCAAACTTTTTACAGTAGTGTATATGTGTGTAGATCTCTTTGTGTTTATCCTGTTTGGGGTTTGGTAAGCTTTTTGTGTATGTAGGCTGTTATTTTTCAATAAATTTGGGAAGTTTTCGGGAAGTATTTCTTTGAAAATTTTTCTTCTTTTTATCTCTTTCTGTCACTCCTGTTCTGTGGATATTGGTGTGCTTAATGGTGTTCTGTTTTCTCTGAGATTCTGATCATTTTTCTTTGTTCTTTTTGCTCTGTTTTTCAGATTGCGTAAACTCTATCTTCAAGTTCACTAATTCCTTCTGTAAGTTCAATCTGCCGTTGAGCCTGTTCAGTAAATTGTTCATTTCAATTATTATATTTTTCAACTCCAGAATTCCCATGTGGTTCTTTTTATAGGTTCTATTTCTTTATTGATATTATCTATTTGATAAGACATTATCATTATCGTTATGGTTTCGTTTAGTTCTTTTCACATGTCGTAAGTTTGAAGTCTTTGTCAAATCCAATTTCTGGTCACTCTCACAGGCAGTTTCAGTTCACTGCTGTTGTTCCTGTTTCTTTGCGTATCTCATAATTTTTGTTGAATATTGGTCATTTTTGATAATATACAGTAGTGACTCTGGGTACTGTTCCCCCATTGGGACTTGTTATTGTTGTCTGCTGGATATTATAATATCCAGCAACTAGCTGGACTATTTTGGTGAAGTCTATTTCCTAAGCCTCTGACATTACTCCTGAGAGGGCCCAGCCTTGGGCATGTGCACAGTCACTCTGGGATGACAGTGGTCTTAGCAGGCCTCTCTTTGACTGTTTTTTCTTTTCCCCCTGACCACACCTAGCTGTTAAGCTCCACTAAATCCTAGCTGATTGCTCTCTTATTTTCAACAATGCCTTGGTGCATTAATTGCTACATAGACTAATCCAGTCAAACCAGACTTCTTTCCAGGGGTAGTTTTTGAGGTCAGTACTTGAGGTTTCTTCTGACCCCAGCAGGGCTCTTAGCTGTTTCTTTTGCTATTTCTTTCTGGTAAAGTAGTTTACCAATGGTTTAGCTTACATCTCTAATTAAGCTACCAATTTACTATTAATAGCTTTCCAACAAAATCTCCACTGTTTTGGTCTTCCTTAGGCATTCCTTTGGGGGAGAGCTTCAGAGCTCTCTGTTTCATGGTCTCCCTTTGCGCCTGGGCAAATCTCTGAGCTGGGAGCAAGGACAGTGGCATACTTCTCTCTGTGTGACACCCCTGCTTTAGGAACAGGATTTTGGGCATAGTAGATTTGATTTTCTTTTGTCTTCTTGGCTTATCTTGCTGGCATAGAACCTCTGCCCTACAGATGAGCCAGGTGAAGGCAATTGGGGCCCCCGTGTTCTCAGCATTCTCTGCTCCCCAAGTGGGGGTGAGGTGTAAGAAGGGAGCTCTTGATGCCTCGGCTGCACTCTCTGGAATTTTGCTTCTGCCGTAGATAGCTGGGGATGGGATGACAAATGCTGACATCCTGCTCCTCCTCGGAATATACCAAAAATACCATAACTCTTGACTGCTTGCTGGGGGAGAGGGGCCCTGTGTTCTTTGCTATACCAGACTAGAATGGAGTTTATCATGCTAGGCTGGATAGGAGGAGGGAGGGATCAGTTTGTAGTTCAGATGCCACACATACTCACTATTCTTACTGGATTTTAGTAGATTTTCTTGATTCAAGTGTTTCTTCATTTGCTCTATGCCCTTACGACCATGTCCAGAGAATTTAAATGATTTTTTAAAGATAATTTTCACCAGTTTCCCTCAGGAGCAGGTCTGTGTGGAACTCTTTCCCTTTACATTCTGGAGGTGGAAATTAAGACTACTTTTTAAAATGACCATCTGGTCTACCCTGGTTTATATATGTATTACTTTATTTTCCAGAGTTTAGTCCTGAGGTTCTGTTGATTAGAAAGAGCTCAAAGTGACAAGAACGCTTTCCTAGTAGGGACATGTGTACTCAACTCTTTGACTAGTAATTTGAATATCTGTTCAGCAATCTTCTCTACTCATTTAGATGCCCTACTTTGTGTAACATTTGACTAGACGTTCAATCTGTTTGGGCTTCCTAACAATCATAAGACCGCGGAATAGCTATGGATAACAAATTTTTATTAACCTATATCCATTTGCTAGGTATCATCAATTCTGGCCTTAAAGCATGTTGATAAAGATACTTGTTTGGACTGAGGTACTCATCAATAGCACTCAAGAATGGCATCTTGGAGGCATTGCTCAAAGATATCCAATAGAAATTCTGCTATTTTTGAACTCTGCTATTTCCTGTCTCCAAACATGTGACATGTGTTATGAGAATTTTCAAATATACAGAAAAGTTGGAAGAATATTAAAATAAGTATATATATGTGTGTGTGTGTGTATATATATATATATATCCATCCAAAATCTAGAGTGAGCAATTATTGTTATTAGTTATTGTGGCATATTTAACTAGTCAAATACTCTGACATATTTGCTTTATTTGTCTATCTATCTTGCTGAATCTTTAGAAAGTAAGTTGTATACCTCAAAATTCCTTCCCCCTAAATTTCTTAGTATGCATCTTCTAAGATATTACTAGATCTCAGTAGCTTGTGCTGCTACCTTTAGTATTTCTATCAAAAAGAAAACTTCCATATCTATGTATGCATTTCATTTTCTGGGAAAGTGGAATCCTTAGAGATTTTGTAGCAAATCCAGTACTTTGACTTTTGAGAAGTAACTTGAGGGCTCTGATTTATTTGTATACAAAATTCATGCGCTTGTGAAATTTTAAAATAATAATGAAATATATATATGCAGGAATATAAACACAGGTATTAGGCCATTTCCAAAGAAACTGAAACATTAACAAGTTGACAGACGTGATTTAGTGTTTTTTTTTTTTTTTTGGTATTTGATTAATGACTTATTAAAATAATGAAATAAACTATTGAGTTTTTAACAGTAAACACATTTAAATGTTAAGTAATCATGAGTTTAAACAATGAAGTTAATAAAGTTAATTTAGTTCAAGAAACAGTGAGACTTTTATTAGCTTAGTTTGAAAATTACGTTTTCCCCCGTGAGTGGATTTAAATGAGCTTCATTGGCTGTGAAGCCATTAATCAAGCTTTTATTTGTATTTGGAGAGTGTTTGGCATCATTCAGGTAACCTTTCTGTAAATTATGTGGTTTCTGCATCTGTGGTTTTTCTGTTTTAGCTAATGAAGGCCAACATTCATGAATAGTCAATTTGAAGGTGATCTACTATTTTCTCCTGATGAGTTAATATTTGATTTTTCCACATTATTTTTTCTTTAAACCTCAGGTAATCATGGATAATGGAAAAAAATTTTTTTTATTCTTGCCCGTAAAAAACAATCCTTGTCTCTTACAGTGATATGACTGTTACTTGCTTCCTGTAATCTGAATTTTGAAGAGACTCTTCACTTTTATCTATGGAGTGAGATTTGTGAAGTTGTAGATAACAAGAGGTAGGGATGACATTGAATAAGATGCAAGCACAGAAGGAATAAGAAATCTTTATGATTTGTCCTCCTTTGATTTGATAGTTTTTATAGCCCTTTGGCTGACCATGTTGATTTTACTGTTTCAGCAAGGAAAAGGTTGTTAACAGCCTCAGCAGGCAGAAAAGATGAATAGCGAAACACAATCTCAGTATTTATATTAGGAAATATCTCAAAGAATTTGTTATGCTACTTTTACTAATTCTTATTGAACTGAGAATTACCCTGTTATTACTTTATTTTGTCACTCAAGGAGTGGCTTTTGTGGGAATTATTCCTGATCAACTGTCAGTCACCACCTACGTGTTACTCATCTTCTTGCCTTCTCCTGGGATTGCCTCAGAGTAGATGATGTCTGCAATAGAAAAAGGGTGGACTCCAGAGGGTTAAATTCAATATGCCTCAAAATTCCAAATGTCATTGCCTGTAATTCAGTAGGTGGCAGTCTTTTCATGTTGACTAAACCCAGGACCCCAAATACCCACACACTTAAGAGAGCAGAGACAAGCCTGATGTTAGGCAAAGAAAAGTGCCTATAATGTTATGATTTGGGGACACTGAAAGATCTTTTTTGCCTGAAAATAGTTTTCTCAGCAGGTGCCCACATTGCCAGAAGTCAGAAGTCAGTAGTCATTGCTCTTGAAGGGCCTTTCAAAGATGGTTCAATTCATTGTAGCCCATGGAATGGCTTTGTATCAGAAAAGAATACATTGAGTGTGTTTGTGTATAGGGAGGGAGCGTTCAGTGGTTGTGGAAGAGGAGAATAGAAGATCTGGAATTCAAGGTCTTGTCCTGCCCTTGGGTAAGGAGACCAAGTGATGGTGAAAGAAGAGAATGGATAGAGGAAAGGACCAACATTTTCAAACTTCCTTATATTCATATTGTCTAAGTCTATACCTAAAAAGACATGCTCATGTTTAGGGAAGAAGGAATATTTCTTTTAAATATCTGTTTGATGTGTACTTTTTTAAGCAGGAGATCTCATACCTCTAATCATTAGTATATGTTTATAAAGCAACAATTGCTCTGTAACTCTAAAATTTATAAATGTTATTAAACTGCAACATCTTCCTCAGTAACATTTCTGGATTTGTATGTTAATAAAGTAACAACTTAGACTCCTATGGTCCTTGCAAAACAATTGTAAAAATTTTTATTGCGTATACTGTTTTCTGTTGCTTAACTTGGTTACATATACGTACACACACACACACACACAGAACATAAGTATATCTGAAGCTTTAGCATGCACTACATTGAAATGATAATATTTTTGAGCCTAGAAATGATGCTAGAGGTTGTCTATTAATATTAGAACATCAAATAAAATAATTGAATCTAAAATATTTTTGAGCGCTTACGTTAGAGTTTATAAATCATACATCTCACATTCATACTTTTGAAAAAAAAAGACATTTTTGAAAGGTATTAAATCAAAGATGAAACCTTCTGTCATGCAATTAGAGAACTTCTCTATGCTGTTATTACTTTGGTAAAATCAAGGTTTCTGGAGTCTGGTAGTTTAAGCAGCTGTAAATACATATAGCCCACCTGGACATCATAAGAATTATGACCAAATGCCTGGCTGCAATTCAGATACATTATCCATCCTGCCAGCCAGCCAGCCATGCACCTATCCTTCTATCCAATTATTCATCAAACATTTATTGAAAGACTGGTAGTATACAGAGTGATGAACATGACAGACAGGGCCCCTGTTCTCCTACAGCTGATATCCTACTGCGAAAAAGCAAACTACAAGCAAATAAATAAAGTAGATGAATTCCATGATTTCAAAGTGATATATACCTGGATATATATATATGGATATATGTCTGGATGTATGACTGGCATCCATTTTGGTATTTTTGGAAGAGCAGTCAGGGAAGTTTCTCTGTGGAGAAAATAACCAAGCTGAGATCCAGATGTTAAAAAAGAGCTCCCTTTTAAAAAATATGGGAAAATATTCTAGGCAGAGGGAACAACATGTATAAAGATGTTGAGGCAGAAATAAGCTAGAAGGCTATTCGTTCATTCACTCAACAAATATCTATGTTGCATGCTAAGTATGTGCCGGTCACCATGCTAGGGTAATTCTGGGGTACTCCGTACTTTGCCAATGGCATTTCAATTGGGTCTTTTTCTAACAAAAGCAGATCAGAAGTGCAGACTCTAGAATCATGCCGCTTGAGTTCAAATTCTCTCTGCCAATTGTTTTTTGTATGACTTTGGAAAAGATATAGAAACTCTCTGGGTCTCAGTTTCCCATCAGTAAAATGGGGATACTAATAGTACCTCTCCCATAGGATATTTGTAGGGTTATATGAGTCAATTTTCATGTAGATATTAGAATAATGCTGGCACATAGTAAGTCCTCAATAAATGTCACCTACTCTTGTGTTATTATTTTAGTGACCTGACTGATCTAATTTACTTGTAAAATGCTCATAAATTTTCTGTGTAGTAAATTGCTTTAACATTTTTTCTGGGAGTTCTGTTTTGAAATTTGCCTTCTTTACCTTTGGAAATAATCAGAATATGGGACTACTCGCAACTCATTCTTCATTCTCCGTGATTTCCCAAACAGCACCAGTAACCTGCTCCATAACCGTATTTGGAAAGCAATTTGCCTATACTTGGAAAATCAAACCACTTAAAAGCAGCTTTTCTTCACCTTTCCTGACTTTCAGTTAATTTTTATATTAACGCTGCTCTTTCTAATTCGATCACAGTTCCCACAGACACAGAGTTGAGTAGTTTTACTTTCTTTGACATGTAGGAATCATACCATACCTATCTTACTGGTTTTGGGAAATGAAGAGTTAATGAAAATAATAATATATAATTTTACTGACATGTAGAAAACATGTTAGCTATTCCATCTCAATATAGTGATTCTCTCTCTTATTCTTATTTGGACTTCAAGTATTTGAAGTATTTGCTAAAATAGTTTGTTTTGGATTTTATAACAACATTTGGGATATTTTTTCTCAGTGAGTTGCTTAAACTTGTTCTTGTTCTTGTTTGTCGTTGTTCTTGTGTCCTCATATCTATAATCACATTCTGGGACATAGTAGAGAAAAAGTATATTTTGAATGAATGAATGAAATTTTTTACATCTTATTTTTAAAAGCTGGATTTATTAGTGAGATCTCTGTATAATCTTATTAATCTAATTGACTGCTTCTTCTTTGGAATAATTTGTCTGGTGCCTAGAATAGAGTTGGTGCATAGTGCTTGCTCAATAATATTTGTTGAAGCAATGAATTAATATATCATGGCATTTTCAGAATTTAGTTTTGAATGATTTAGTTCGTTTATAAGCTTGTATTTGTAAGAGAGAATGGCTAAAATATTTCAACTTCAAAATTTCTATTTATTTAAAAATTGGTGACTTTTGTACAGTAACAGAAAAAGAGTAGGTCTACTAGAGGTATGATTCATATTGTGCTTATAAATGTAAATATGATATATATGGCTTATAGTCCTCTTACATGCTGATATATATATATTTTTTTAACACACCAGAGCTACATTATGTCTTAGGTGATTATAAAAAGCAATTCAGTGGGAAAATTAGCCTTTACATCCTTAACAAACTACTCAATTAAGGGAAGTGAATTTATTAAATTTTGTTGTTGTTCATGCTGTCTAGCTGATTCTGACTCCTAGTGACCCTGTGTAGAGCAGAGTGGAACCCTGCCTGGTCTTTTTGCGCCATCCTCTCCCCTTCCGGCGCTGTATAAGGCAATGCTCTGCTGCTATTCATAGGGTTTTCGTGGCCAATTTTTTTCAGAAGTGGGTGGCCAAGTTCTTCTTCCTGGTCTGCCTTAGTCTGGAAGCTACGCTGAAACCTGTCCACCATGGGTGACCCTGCTGGTATATGAAACACCCGTGGCAGAGCTTTCAGCATCACTGAAACGCACAGCCAACACACTATGACAGCTGACAGAGGGTGGTGTGGTTCCCTGACTGGGAAGTGAACCCAGGCCGTGGCTGTGAGAGCACCGAATCTTAAGCACTAGTGATATATTTTAGTAAACAGTTACTTCTTTATATACTCTGGAGACAAATACTCCATCTTTAAATTCTAACTTTGACATTTACTAGCTGTATGACCTTGAGTAAGTGGCTTAATCTCTTTGTATATCAGTTTCCTTATTCATAAAATGGGAATGATATTAGCACAGTCTTATTGGCTTGCCGTACGGATTAAATGAATTAATGAATGTCATCTGCTGAGGGCAATGCCTGGTATATAATAAGCAATATTTAAGCATTTGCTATGATGACTACTAATATTTCTGTTAATACTGTCACCAAACACTGTACTAGGTTCTAGATTCAAGAGATACTTGCAAATATGCACAACAAAATTGTATGCAAGAAGCAGAAAGAAAGCTGAGCTTTGATTAGCAAATGCTCCCTTTCAGCTGACAAAGAGGCACAATTCTTTTGTGGCTCTGCTTTGTTTCTCTTAGGTGCGAAAAATAAAAAATGACAATCCTGCTGAGCCTAACGAGCTATTTACAATACCTGAAGTCACATGTTGGCTTCTATATGTGATGAAAAGAATTGAATGTTAACGTTTATCTAAAATTCAGATCCTTTTCTCGCTGAAACTTTAAAATATTTTAAAACAATTTCAAATTTGCAGGAAGGTACAAATGACATTTTGTCCCTGTAATATTTGAGAGGGGCTGACCTAACCTGATGTCCGCTGGCCAAGTAATGGTTTAGTGTGTGTCTACTGTATTTTTTGTTTAATGCATTACTTTAGAATTTTTCCAATGATCTCTGTGGTTTTGAAATTTGTCTTTTATCCCTTTGAAACAATTGGAACATTGGCCTACATGAAGTACATTCCTGATTCTCTTACATTGTCATAATAAACTATCAAATCAGCAAATTAACACAGATACATTACCATCATCTAATCCACTAGTCCTGTTCTCATTATATTGGTTGTCTGATAATATCTTTTATAGCAAAAGGATCCAGTTCAGAACCTTTCACTGCATTTAGTTGTCATGAATCTTTACTTTCCTTGGCTTTAAACAGTTCTTCGGTTTTTTTCTTGACTTTCATGACCTTGACCCTTTTAGGATGAGAGTAGTTATTTTTTCAAATGTCCTTCAATTTGTGTCTCTCTTTTGCTTGCTCATGGTTATATTAAATTCTGCATTTTTAGGAGGGTTATTGCAGAAGTGACGGTGTAGCCTTCTCTCTGCATCCTATCAGGTGGCACACAATTTTGATCTGCTACTACTGGTGTTTACCTTGATCACTTAATTAAGCTGCTGTCTGTCAGTCACTATTTTCTATTTTGAAATTGGTAAATATTTTATGGGACCTTACTTTTAAGCATTACTCATCAAATCATGGACTCATGGTTTCCTATTTTTGTCAATGCTGTATAATCTGATATTTTGATTATTCGTTTGATACTCAAATTGCCTCAGATTTGGTCAATAAGAGCCCCTTCCATCTGTCTCCTGTGTCCTTTTGACATGACCTAGTCATTCCTTGAATACTTCCTTGCTTTTAGGCACACAAAAAATATCTCTGGCTCATTTTGTACTTTCCCTGCCTCAGCTCTGGAAGCAGTCATTTCCACAAAAAGTCCTAGTTCTTTTTGGTGAAAAATGGTATTTAGAAGCCAAGAGCTAGGCATTCTGTGTGTTTATTGCTATGGGTGTCATTGGTCCTAGGCCATCTCTGTGAACACAATGTGTATATGCACACATGTTTGTGTGTACACTTACCCCTATGTTTATTTCTATTTCTATCTCTATGTGTTGAAAACCATAAATTCATACTATACTCCCAATCTCAATCCCCCACCATCTCAATCACAATAGACTTCTCCTTTTGCGTATTTGTAACTCCGTTCTCTGACAGTTAGAAGACTGGCTTGCATTATCTTTATGTATTTACTTATTTTACCAATTCCTTCTGCATAACTGATCTTCTATTGCCATTGCCACGCTTCTGTGTGCTGATGCTCCCTTCATTCTGCTCAGCTCTTGACTCCTCTTTCCTGGATGCCTGCCCACTCTATATAGACACCCTTCTCACCCTGCTTGGGCCCCCATGCTGGACCACACCCCCAGGAGAATGCTTTCATTTCCTTATACACAAGCTATACCGTAACTCCTGGCTACACCAGCCCTCCCTCCCCCTACCCTGTGGATGACCTCATCCTTTGAGGGCTCTGACACTCCACACCAGCTCACTCCTATTCAGATTTGCCCTCCTTATATGTTCAGGCTCTGATACTGTGTTTGGGGTCCTCCATCTGTGGAGTCACCTCAGGCCACACCTCTCTGGACCAACACATTCCCTGTCTCCCAATGGCTGAATACCTACTTTGCTTTGCCCTACTGAATGGATTTAGGAATAAATTGTTAAGGAAGCTAAGGAAAAGGAAGGGAAGAGAATAAACCAGATTATAATTAGAAATAAATACTAATGCATCTTTTTAGAAGGATACAAAAGAAGCATTGCTTGTGGCTGCCAGTGAAAGCTTAACGTCTTTGATGTAAGCCTTAAGTTTGAGGGAGACTATTTTACATGAACTAACATGTAATTTTTAATAGTTCAGATCTATAACAACAGGGCTTTTTTCTTGCCACTTAAAAATTTTATTCATATTTCATTGTTTGCTTGTTACTTTTAGAATCCTCTAAGATGTAATTTCTATGTCTGGTGTAGACAGTCACGCCTTCAGCACTGCCCTTGACCTCCAATAGTAATCAGTGGCAGTACCAGGGATCTGGTCGTCCTATTGCCTCTTAACAAATCAAGACACAGTCAGTGTCTGAAATAAAAGGTAAAAATGAATTCCATACAATAAGTGTATATAAAGGGAACTGGCTCTTGGAAAGAAACTGTTTTGATATAAAATAAAAGAGATGATTTTGACAATAATCATTAGTGACTCGAACCCGAGCATCTTTCTTCCTAATAGCATTGATTGCGTTCGCTAACATGCATAACTCCCACTTCCACAGCCCCAGTTTTCTCTCTTTTTGTTGAATTTCATATTATCTAGCAGGAGAACTGGTTCAGGTCAGCATAATGTAATGTCCTGGTGCGTCTTTTGGAGGTCTCAGTACAAGTGCGTGTACTTAGTATGGAGAAAGGAAAATTCAATTAGGAATCAGATAAGGGTTGCCCCCTACTCTGGATAGTTTGAGGCAATCATTTCACCTTTACTCATAATTCTCATCGCTTATGAAGTGGAACAGGCTGATAATCTTTGAGGCCTCATGGAAAACTAGGATTATATTAATGAATAAGTGTACAATTCAGTAATTCAATAAATATGACATTGGGATTGCTTCTTTAATCAATACATTTTATTTTTTGTTTGATTCCATTTATGTGAAATGTTCAGAGAAGAACAACCAAAGAAACAGATTAGCGGTTTTCAGGGGCTGGGAGGATTGGTGAGGGGGGAAAGGAGAGTGACTGCTAATGGATATGGGATTTCTTTTTGGAATGATGGGAATATTCTGGAATAATACAGTGGTAATGGTTGTACAGCTCTATAAATATACTAAAAAACCCTCATATTGTACACTTTAAAAGGGTGAAATTTATGATATGTGAAATACCTTTCAATAAAGCTGTTGTTTAAGTGTTCTGCAACAGGAAAGTTGTGGTATAACATGACAGGGAGTGGGCACTAAAACTAGATATAAATAAACGTCTTTTTCTTGGGGTTTTAAAGCCATATGCAAATCCTAAAATATTTTAAAGAAACATTATGAGGTAAAAACAATAACAGGTAAAATTCAAAGTTGCATTATTAAGTGAAGCAGCGAGGGAGGGAATTTGAGTGTATCAAAATGTGCCAAATTATGTCTTAAATAGGGGACTCAAAAGATAAGTTTTCCCTTTTGACTCAGGCAATTAGAAATACGTGGGTTGAACCAATATATGTTGGATACTGAAAAACCAAAAGCAACCACAATTGGAATTGAGCCAGTTATAAGACTGCTGAAATTCTGGAGAAGATATAACCAAAGGAAATGTAGTTCACACGGACAAAAAGACCAATAAAGGAAAGAAACGTCAGCATCACTTGTAATAGTGACCATTAGAAGCAGTCTAAGTATTTTACATTGGAGAATTGATTAGATCAGTTGTGATACATCAACAGCTGGAACACTAAGCAGCCTCAGAGACTAGGAAATGTTTCATTGACATGGGAAAGAATGGATGACTATAAACCATTTTGACAAGAAAACAATATAAACTGGATGAAAAATAGCATTTGTCATATAATCATAATTTAATTTTTCAAATATGTAAATACACATAAAATGAAAATATTAGAGTTGGTATCCCCCAAAATGTTGATAGTTTGATAGCCTTTTTGTTGTAATTTTAAAAATATATGTTGTTAAATATTTTCCAAGTAATATCAACATAAATTACTTTCATGCTCAGAATGATAAAAGTAAACGTTTTTTGGAAAAAAATGGGATTCTGATAGTTAGATACGGATAATACTAAAGTGAAATAGTAACTGAAATGCCTCATTTATCAACATGCACTGAAAGTGATCTTGCTAGTTCTCTTTAACAGATATTTAGCATTGTTGGCCTTCCTGCTAAATGCTAGTAATTTATTCTCTAATGATTGTGACAGTCAAAAACATTCCCCTCACCACCACATTTCTGAATACCCTGTGAGGGGGATAGCACCATCCCTATTTGAGAATAACTGGTTTCGGTAGACATGCATATTCATGTATATCTTGCATCTTCCTTATTTCACGGTTTCTTTTTGGATTATTTCCTTCTTTTTGAAGTATATAAATTGAAATTTCTGTAGTGAAGTTCTGTAAGGTGGTATAATTGATCACATTTTTTATGTATCCAAAAATATTTTTATTTCACCCTTGTCTTTGAAAGCTAGTTTTGCTGGGAATACAATTTTAGGATGACTTGCCCTCCACCCTCAGCTCTCTGAACATATTATGCCCTTGTATTCTTGTTTTCACTGTTGCTGTTAAAAGGTCTGAGATCCTATTTTTGTTCTTGCTCTGTAATCTTTTTTTCTGCTTGATTTAATATTTTGTTTATTTTTGTGCTCTTCAGTGTCACTACAACAGATCTAATTTTGGATCTCATTTGATTTATACTGTTTAGTATACATTTGACTTTTATGTCCTTCCTCAGTTCTGAAAAATTCCTAGACATTCTTTTTTTTTGATACGTCTCCCCCTCATCCTTTCTATTTTTTCTTGATGGAACTATGATTATATATGTTGGACCATATTCTGTCCTATATATTCTCTTAATATCTCTTTCATATTTATCGTCTTGTCTCTCAATGCTTTACTTTGGACAATTTATTTAGATATATATTTTGTGTATTTATTTTCTCTTAAGTTGGTTCCTAATCTGCTCTTTAATTTGTCCACTGATTTTATTTGTTTGTTTGTTTTGGTGAGGAAGATTGGCCCTGACCTAACATCTGTTGCCAACCTTTCTCTTTTTGCTTGAGATTGTCGCTGAGCTAACATCTATGCCAGTCTTCCTCTATTTTGTACGTGGGATGCCACCACAGCATGGCTTGATGAGCAGCATGTAGGTCTGTGCCCAGAATCCAAACCCACAAACCCCGGGCTGCCGAAGTGGAGTGCCAAACTTAACCACTATGCCACCAGGCCAGCCCCTTGTCCACTGATTTTTTTTATTTTAATAATTATGTTCTGAGATGTTAGAAACACCCTTTGAGCTTTTTTTTTTTTAAGATACTTCTAGTCATTCTTAATAGTCTCCCGTTGCTTCTTCATTTTTGTTATTCTATCCTTTAAAACGTATTTCAGTAATAGCTATTATATGTTCAGTTTGACAATTCTAATATCTTGAACACTTGGGAGCATATACCTGTTATTTATTTTTGTTTTTGGTGTCAATCTCATGGAAAGACTTTTGTTTTCTTGTACAGTATTTTTTAATGTTGGCTCTTATGCTAAGCTTAATCTTTGAGAATCTCAAGTATTTAAATTAGGGACAATTTTTATCTTCAGAGAATATTTCAGTTGTTCTGCTGGGACTTAGGAATGGATAACACCCAAGACCACTTTAGTTCTCTTAAAAGGAGTCTCTGGTTCTACCTCCCTCTATTGTGGAACCTAAAGCTTGGTCTTCTTATCTTTGTCCTAGAATTGGCATTTCCTCCTGTTTGGCTTTGGCATCATGCACTGCTCACAGGTATCAGCTTTCTCTTCCTCTCTTCCCCTCCCCACTTTGGAAATTGCCTTTAATTTCTTCACAGGCCTAGTTGTATGCTAGTTACAAACCTCTTCAGGGAATCTTGGCCATCAAGGTATTGGAAGGAGAAAGCTGCTCATACCTTTATGACTAGAGAAGTATGTATTTATCCTCCATGTTACTAATTTAAAATTTTGCATCTTAAATTCTGTTCTTTCTGCTTAAAATTTAGATTCTAAATCTGCTGTGGTATAGTTAGCTGGTTTTCTAATTAGTCCTTTTCTCTTCAATCTCTCTTTACACATATTTGAATTCAGGGCAAGTTTTTTTTTAAATGAATATACTGCTGCTTTAAAAAATTCATATCATTTTCCATAAGTCAAATCTTACAAATGTGACACTGAGAGGGCCATGAATCCCTTTCTCTAACCACACCCAATTAGTTTGCTTTATATGTCTTTATTCTGCTGTGATTTAAAAAATCACTTTTTTCCCCCCAAATTGACTTTTGAAGAAAGTCAGCATTAAAGAATGTAATTCTAACATGGGAAACATGTACAATAAATGTGACAAAGTGGAGGTTAGGGCGCAATGATGCTAGGCTTAGATTTATTTGGGTGAGTGTGGTCCTATTGATCTGAATTGGTGTCCTTAAATGTTATTTATGAGAAGAAAGCAAGTGCTGGAAAGGTCAAAATTAAATGATTAAGTTGATTATAATATCACTAGCATATGGAGGACTCCACTTTATCTTGAAATGGAATTGCTCTGAAATATTTAAAGCAAAATATCTGCTCAAATTAATTTGCTCCCATCACATCTTTCTCCCAGCTAAGAGAATGACTGTTAATCTTTGAGCTTTTTGCTTCTTGTCTGAAGCTTCTTTTAAAAAAAAAATTAAACATCTTTGCTTAGGTTTATTCTTGTCTTCAGGTGTGACCACCCAAAAGTATGTCTAAATGCCCTAGGAAGCCTCAGCTCTCCTTGGAGAAAGGAGAGGAACATCAGTGTAGACTGGACTGAAGGAAAAAGTAAGTTTTCACATGGGAAAGAAAAAAGATGGATACGGTTTAGAAAGGAGACAGTAAAAACATAACTATTAGGACTTGATTATCAAATCCTGGAAACATCCTTTGAAGAGTGAAAGAGGTAGTTTTGAGAGAAACTAATGGAAATCTTGTTTGATGCAGCAGATAACAAATTCTCTGATTTTATTGGTACCCATGTCATTTTCCTCTATTAGACTGGGAGACATCATGGGTGGGGGTCTGTTCCTACACATCTTGCCATATGCCCGCATCTGCAGAAGTGTAGGAAGAGTTCAGTATGTGTATAGAGCTGAGTCCAGTTGGAAGTGGCTTTAACAAAAGGTTAACTGGGTAAAATGAAGAACTTAGAGGTTTTCAAAAAAGTTATATATATATCGTATATATATGATATATATATACGGTATCTCTCTAGGAGAGGGATAAGGAAAGCTAGGGGTTGCTTTTTAGGAGTCCAACACTGGTCAAAGTACGCATAGCAATCACTTAACTATTAAAGTAGCGTTGTAACTGGTCTTTATGCTTCCTGTTTTAATCTACCACAATTTGTTTTACACGTAGCAGATAAAGTTGTAGTATTAAAACATAAACCAGGGCCGGCCCGGTGGCTTAGCAGTTAAGTGCGCGCGCTCCGCTGCTGGCGGCCCGGGTTCGGATCCCGGGCGCACACCGATGCGCCGCTTCTCTGGCGATCTTGAGGCCGCGTCCCACATACAGCAACTAGAAGGATGTGCAACTATGACATACAACTATCTACTGGGGCTTTGGGGAAGAAAAAAAAAAGGAGGAGGATTGGCAACAGATGTTAGCTCAGAGCCGGTCTTCCTCAGCAAAAAGAGGAGGATTAGCACGCATGTTAGCTCAGGGCTGATCTTCCTCACAAAAAAAAAAAACATAAACCAAATCATCCCCAGGTTCAAACTCCTTCAATGTTTTCTCTCGCCATGACCTTCAGGGCTCTGCATTGTCTTGCTGCTGCTTTCCACTCAGTCACCTCTGGCCACCCTGGCTCTCCTCAGACTATGCTCCAGCCACACTGACTCCTAACAGCTCCTTTGTGCCTGCTTTTCCTTCTTTCTGTCAAGCTCCCCCATAAACTTTCACATGTTACTAATATAATAAATGCTAACTTTTTAACTCTTTCAATCTCAGATACAAATGCAATCTCAGAAACCTTTCCTAATCTGAAGTAGGCCTAACCCAGATTCCTTCTATACATCATACATCACCCTAATTTATTTGCTTTTTAACATTTAACATTCACAATTTTAATATTCTTAGTGTTATTACATTTTACTTGTTTTGATTTTTTTGTCTCTTGACACTAATTTCCCGACAGAAACTTTGCTTTTATGTTCTTTTGTGTAACTCCAGTACTTACTACAATTCCCAGAATATAGTAGACATTCAATAAAAGTTTGTAGAAGGACTGAAAAATCTATGTACCTCTAAGTTCTTAAGTTTAATATCATAGGGGCTTTTTCCCTTGGATATAATTACATATGTTGCCTTTAATCATCCCTCTGGAGCTGCTAGTTAGAAAAGACGTGGCTCTTCTTCGTGCAGTCTTGAAGTCGGGGCAGATTGTGAAACACATGTGACTAGATGAGAGTGCAAGAGATGGTAAGTGCCAATTATTGTGGAATTTAGGGCTGAAAGGACCTCTTTGTTATGAAGTGGCATTGCTTCTAGGCCCTCTCAGCAGACAGAGCTAGGAAATAGATGTGTGTATGCCATCCTGTGTATGACACACAACAATAATTATATATATATCTCCATCTGTATCAATATTAAGCTAAACATGAATTCATCCTGATGTCTCTGACTTTTATCCAGTACCACATGGATTATTCTAGCCTTCCTCCTTTGCTTATCTGTAAACTTTCACTCCAATAGTGAGAACCCTGGCTCCTGCCATCTGTCATTCATTTATTTGTTCAATCCCAGTACACATATAGTGTGATTTTAGAATTGTTAACCCATACCCCTATGGGAAACCACTTTACCAACTATAGGACAGTGCTTATGTACAATTCCTTTTGTCTTTAATCTTACAGTCTCCATTGTTTCCAAAGTTATTTAGGGCAGCACTTTTCCTCCCACCCCCTTCAGTGAGGTTGTGTCATACATTTCTAATACAGTTAGATACCTTTACCAGTGTCTGCATTCCATCTTGGGCTCTTCATCTCCTAACTGATTTTTTTACTTGTATATATTAAAGTTCATTCTTTTTGCTGTAAGATTCTATGAGTATTGACAAATGTATAGTATTTTATATCCAACACTACATTGCTGTACAGAATAATTTCTCTGTCCTAAAAAAAATCCCCTGTGCTTCAGCTATTCAAACCCCTGCCACCCACTGATTTTTTGCCATCTCTAATTTTTCACTTTTCCAGAATGCCATACAAATAGAAATGTATAGTATGTAGCCCTTTCAGACTGGTTTGTTTCATTTACCAATTTGTTTGTCAGATTCATCCTTGTCTCCGCATGGTTTAATAGCTCATTCCTTATTATTGCTGAATAGTATTCCATTGTGTGGAAATATCAGTTTGTTCATCCTTTCACCTGTTGAAGGGCATCTTGATTGCTTCCCGTTTTTGATGATTATGAATAAAGCTTCTGTAAACATACATGTGAAGGTTATCTATGGACATAGATTTCAACTCAGTTGGGTAAATACCTAAAATCATGATTGCTAGATTCTATGGTAAGGCTTTTTTAGCTTTATGGAAAACTGCCTGGCCAGCCTCGGTGGGCTAGTGGTTAAGTTCGACGTCTGCTTCAGCGGCCTGGGTTTGGTTCCTGAGCATGGACCTACACCACTCGTCTGTCAGTGGCCATGCTGTGGTGGAGGCTCACATAAAAAAGAGGAATATCGGCAGTGGATGTTAACTCGGGCTGAATCTTCCTCAGCAAAAGAAAAAAAAACAACTGCCAAACCTCCAAAGTATCTTCCAAAGTGGCTATACCATTTGCATTTTCCTCAGCACTGAGTAAGAGTTCTTATTGCTCCATGCGAGTTGGTATTGTCAGTGCTTTGGATTTTAGTCATTATAATAGGTATGTAGTGGTATCTCATTGTTGTTTTACTTTGTATTTTCCTAATGACAAATGATCTTGCACATTTTTTCATGTGCTTATTTACCATCTGTATATCTTCTTTGGTGAGGTGTCTGTTCAGAACTTTTCACTGTTTTAAAAATTGAGTTCTTTGTTTTATATTATTGAGTTTTAAGAGTTCTATGTATATTTTATTTTATTATTTATTTACCTTTAGTTGGTAAATAAATAGAGGAAAGACACTGGCTAACTTCTGATTTAATACAATTAGTATTTTAGTAATATAGGCATAAACTTGCCATGTACATAGGAAGATACACAGGTCCCAGGTACCATGTATTTATTAAACAATACAGTGAGTGATGAATAAGGCGAGTTTCTTGCTTCCAAGAAATTTGAAGGTATATAGAAAACACGAAGAATTCCACTTAATCACAAATTTAACTTCCCCCGTGAAAATACTATCAGTGATAATCATTAAACCTGGGCTCTGATTGCCAATGCCTAACACCACCAAACTGATTCTGTGATTTTTATTGAGGTCACATTGGTTTATAACATTATATAAATTTCAAGTGTACATCATTATATTTAGACTTCTGTATAGACTACATGGTGTTCACCACCAAAAGTCTTATTGCCATCCATCGCCATACACATGTGCCCCTTTACCCTTTTGCCTCCACCCAACCCCCTTCCCTTCTAGTAACCGCCAATTTGTTCTCTGTATCTATGTGTTAATTTGTTTGTTTATCTTCCTCATATGAGTGAAATCATGTAGTATTTATCTTTCTCCATCTAACTTATTTCTCTTAGCATAATACCCTCAAGGTCCATCCATGTTTTCACAAATGGCAAGACTTCATCTTTTTTATGGCTGAGTAGTATTCCATTGTATATATATACCACATCTTCTTTGTCTATTCATCTGTTGATGGACACTTAGGTTGCTTTCAAGTCTTGGCTATTGTGAATAAGTTCTATGTATATTTTAGATACAAGTCCTTTATCAGATATGTGATTTTCAAATATTTTCTCCCAGTCTATGGCTTGTCTTTTCATTCTCTCAAAAGTATCCTTCATAGGATAGGTTTTAATTTTAATGAAGTCCAACAATTTTTTTTCAGGAATTATGCCTTGGTGTTGTATCTAAGAACTCATCACTAAACCCAAAGTCACACAGATTTTCTCCTGATGGTTATTTTTAAGAGTATAAATGATTTTTGGTACAGGAAGCTTCTATGATAACTAGAATAAATGATTAAATTTATCATTTCTCATACAAATATCTATTTTTTATTAATAGGAAAAATGATGACTTTAGTTTTATGCCAGAGATGGTCATGAAATACTGCTTATATATGTACAGAAATAAAGTCAGTCATTTAAAGGCATTTGTAAAATACTTCTAATGGCAATGCTAGCCAATTAAGGATTTTCTTTCATTATTATTAGAACTACGTAGATAATAGGTCAATTCCTCCCCTGTTGTGTGTGGATAATTTCCATTATCATTATTTTTGTGTGTGTGTGAGGAAGATCAGCCCTGAGCTAACATCCATGCTAATCCTCCTCTTTTTGCTGAGGAAGACTGGCTCTGAGCTAACATCCATTGCCAATCCTTCTCCTTTTTTTCTCCCCAAAGCCCCAGTAGATAGTTGTATCTCATAGTTGCACATTCTGCTAGTTGCTGTATGTGGGACGCGGCCTCAGCATGGCCGGAGAAGCAGTGCGTCGGTGCGTGCCCGGGATCCCGAACCCGGGCCGCCAGTAGCAGAGCACGCTCACTTAACCGCTAAGCCGCCAGGCTGGCCCAATTCCCATTATCATTAATTGGAGTTTTATGTGTAAGAAGAAAGGGAAACATTTAAACTTTATAGGGAAAAAACACTACAGCTGTCCACAAGGCCAAATCCTCTCAACCAGTAGATGTCATTCTCTGTCTATTTTAATGTGAATTTCTAACCTCTGCCTTTAGTTATCTGTTCTGAAGGCAAGTTACAAAACCAGTTTCATTTCAGTCTGTGTTTCTCTTGATCATTGTTCCGAGTTGGTATCTTTTCTCTTCCACAATAGGAAGAGTGCCAGAGTGTGAAATTGGAGCAGTTTGACAGAAGTGACAGTTGATAAGCTTCTGTCTTTCAGTTACTTAGCCCTTGGTGTGGGCTATTTATCTGCTTGTTTGTTCAATTCACAGTAAAACATTGATTAACTTGAAATGGAGAGACATTGTATTCTCACCTGTCTTTCAGAGTAGCACATCCCATGATATTTATTGGGTAAAGATAAACAAGAAAAAGCTAGGTATAGTTTTGTTAAGGTGCAAGAAAAGCAATTACTCAAGAAGCACTGATTATGTTTCCTTTCCGTGTTATACAGCCCTTTGGATGCAGACAGTGTAGATATCATCTCTCCCTTGAGATGACCATGGCTCACCAAGACCCAGTTAATTGCCCCTCCTTCGTGCTCTCATTACACTCTGTACCTGCTATAATGGTGCATTTATAATCCTGAAGTACCCGTGTCTGTTTACTTGACTCATTAAAAATAAGTGTTTGGAAGGTAGGGACACCACTTTGGCATTAATCTGCATTAATTTAGTTGGTAAATCTTTATGGAGATCTGATTGTGCTTAAATGTGCTTAAAAAGCACATTTTAGGCAATAGGAACGCCATGCTGAATGACACAGTAATTTCTTGTAGGACACTTGGGGGGAAGAAAGAATCCAGAGAAGAAAATAGCCAATGACCATCCAGGATAAAAATGTTACAAAAGAACTAGATAGAGAGCATTATGGAAGCATATGGAACAGACGTCTTTCAGTCTCAGGAGAATCAAAATATATTTCCCAGAAAATATGATACCTAAGCAGAGTTCTTAAGTATTAGTAAGAAATACTAAGGAGGAAGAAGCTAGGTTAGGGTAGCGAAAGACAAAACAGAATGTCAGGAAAAGTGCATTTACTTTCTTCATTATTTTATTCCTAGTACTTAGAACAATAAATGTTAGATACATTTTTATTGAATGAATAAGTAGGTAAATTTCAAGAATCCAAGGTCAAATTGGAGAGACTAAGCTCGTCTAAATATAGAATAATTAGTATGCCTACTATTTTTAATAGCCACGTAATCATATTACCAAAAAGAGGAAGAAAAAACTCTATTTTCTTCAACTAGTAGATTCTCTAGAAGACCTAATCACTTTGGAGAAAATGTTTTCAAAATATGTTATTCTCAATGACTGGCCATAATGGTATATGTAGTTTTAGTGTGCATTTTAAAATTCTGGAAAATATGGAGGCTAAATACATGAACTCTGAAAGAGGATTATGCATTTTAAACCTAAACCCTGCCATTTATTAAGCTTTTAAGCCCCTAATAACTATTCATCTGATTTTCTCTATATGGCTTATGAAAAATAGGAAAAAATGATTATTTCACCTAAGTAGGTATTTTCATAATTCCATTGATCATAAATGTCATGTCTTGTCTATCAATGGATAGGTATTCAGCCCAGTTCACCCTATTTTTGTGGTGTGTCTCCAGTTAGCTAACTAAAATGAATACTAAGCATCCTTCATGCTAGTAATACATATTTTTAATAAATATGTAAGTTTACAGTCATTAGACTTCTTAAGTTTAAAAGAATTGTGTAGTTGTTGAAAAGTCAAGAAGAAAATAAGAATTATTTCCCTAAGAAATGGAGTAAAGGGTTTGAGTATAGATATGTTTCTGAGGTGTTTATGTAGTAGAAAGTTTTAGAGTATGAAACCTTATTCTTTAAAAAGAGTATGATAAAACATCACAGTATATGTTGGAATACTTGGAATAATCGCTGACTGTAAAATATTTCTCACGAATTTTTACAAGTGACACAATTACAGAGGCCATTTTGACTACCACCAACTTTCATGCATCTCACCACTTGATTTGGGTTTCCAACAGTCTTCTCTAATAAAAGGAGTCAGAATTCCTCAAAAGGACAGTGCTGAAAGGAAAAATGAGCTAACTTAAAGAGTTTCCATTTACCAAGAAATTTGAGTATAACATCAGTAAAAATAATAATAACAATAATCATAGCTATTATGGCTTATTGAAATAATTTTAGTTTGTTAAGGTTTATGTATTCATAATGATACTTAAAAAAGAAAATACACAGTATAAAAAAAGTTACATAGTGTAAAAAAGGTTAATATTCAATAAGCATGACTTGTTATGGACATACCAGTGGTAGGGGAAGAAAGAAATTTTCCTCTACCCTTTTAGGTTCTTCTGATTGGTCTAAGAATTAAATTGACATGAGACAGAATAACAAGAGAGAATCAAACAAAGTTTAATAACGTGTGTACATGAGAGAAACACAGGAAAACAGAGTAACTAGCCAAAATGGCCGAAGCCACCACCTTATATATCATCTTCAGTTAAAAACAAAAGAGGATGTTGGGGGTAGTGGTTTGTAACTTCAAAGGGGAGGAAGACAATTCACATGGAGATGGAAAAGCAAATGTTTGGTAAACAAATGTTTACCATGTCTTGCGAGACAGTGGAACATGGAGAGGACTTTGTCAAATGAGCCTTGCTAGGTTCCTCCCTGTCTACCACACCTAGTTCATATTATACTGTAGTTATCTATGATGATAGTTCCTTCCTGGAACAAGCCTTCTATCTTAAATTGTTTGAGGCAGTTAGGGGGAAGGCCAGAGTTTCTTTCTGAGTCTTTTGTTCTTAAAAATAATCAAGTCAAAGAGACACATTTTGGGGTGGCAAATTCTGCTCCCTTCCACATCCGTTCTCTTTGGGCTGTCATCTGTTTTGATGAATTGGCACTTGAACTTTCCCAGTTGATAAATTTTAAATAGCACCCCTTGGTTTGAATTTATTTTTATGAGTAGGGATATTTATATAGTGTGTATATGTATATAAGTTGATGTAAACATATATATATTATAAAAAGTTATTGTATTCTTTAGATATTTGTCTATATATTATAAAAATTTTTTTCTATCTGTACAAGCAGTGAAGAATAAACACAGGGAGTTATAAATTAAGTAGTTCTTGAAATATGAGAACTCTATTGTATGGGAAGGAATAAGTTCCTACACAATTATCAAGTAGCAAAAGTTATATAGCCTGTCCCTGGATAATAAATTAGGCAAGTTTCTCAAAAAAGACAGCTAACTACATAGACTCAATCCCTTATTTTCGAAGAGATGAAACCTCTACATGGCCCTGCTAATTATAGTACTATGTTAATAAGAGATACATCAATTTTTAAATAATTCTAACAGACCAGGTCAATATGGCACACTGATAGAACCATGGGTAATGTACTATGAACTAAGTGGGACTTGAAAAGTTCATCTTACCCTTACCAAAGGGTTTCACTATTATTTTCCTGATAGACTATGGAGATCTCAAACTAAGTATCTATTATTTTAGGATTACATAAAACTAGTTTAAAATAGAGACACATTTCTTAAACTTTTAGTGTTATTTTTTGGAATAGATTTGTCTAAGTATAGAGCTAAGCTTTATAATCCTTGTATTTGTGTGGTTTTGTCTACTCTATAAGGTTTGAAGCATCTGAAAGAATCAGGTACACAGTGGCAGGCAGAATAATGCCACCCCTCTCTCCCCCAAAAAAGTCACTTCCTAATCTTCAGAACCTGTGAGTGTGTTCCCTTACATGACAAAAGGAATTTTGCAGTTGTGATTAAAGTAAGGACCTTGATGTAGAAAGAATATCTTGGATTATCTGGACGAGCTCAAACTAATCATGAGTCCTTAAGATGGGGGAACATTTTCCTGCTGCGGTCAGAGGGAGATGTGACTATGTAAGAAGAGTCAGAGAGATGCAGTATTGCTGGTTCTGAAGATGGCCGTAGGACAAGTAATGTGGGTGGCCTCTAAAACTTGGAAATGGCAAGGAAGCATATTCTCCCGAATAGCCTCCAGAAAATAACATAGCTGACGCCTTGGTTTTAGCTCAGGGAAACCTGTGTCAGAGTTCTTATGGTCAAAACTGGAAGAGAATACATTTTGTTGTTTTAAGCCATTTAGTTATGGTAATTTGCTGCAGCAAAAATATATACGTCAAATGCGTAATACAGTTGAAATTGTTTAATGGAGTTTACTTAATTATGATTATATCCAATGGTAAAATGCTTAAATAAAATATACTTCTAGAGTTTTTATTTTACAGATATTTATTATTTATTAGATATTTATTTATTATTTATTATTAGACATACAATGTAACCAATGATCTTGAGTTTTAGGTGAAGATGTTAGAAAACAGAATGTTGTTAGAGTATTTGCTTATTATTGTTTGCCTTTAACAAGGAACTGCAAGAAACAGATAACTCAGAAAATTATTGGTCATGATGCGAGCATGAATAAAAGAGACAGGGGAAAGTCTGGAATTTCAGGGTTGGAAGAGGCTACTGATTCTCATTTCCAATGGGTAAAAGACCACTGAGATGGGCTTTGCATTACAAATGCAAATTAGATCTCACCTGATTTCTTTTGGCGTCTGAATTGAGAGTGGAAGGAACATGTGTAGTTTGCCAAATTTTCTCTTCCCCAGCTCTCTGATCACGGATGCCTGTGTCAAGTTGGTGCTTCCATCAACCTGAGTCCTGGAGACACTACATTGGGCAGAGGCCCCTTGACAACATAGAACATAATCTAGCTTCGTATGACAGATAGAGTCAACTTTGTTAACATTTCAGAAAGAGGTCCTAGAAATGAATCTTTATGGTTATGATTGTTATAACATGGGCCATAATCACATCCTTGAACAAATTACTGTTGTCAAAAGAATAAAATATGCTGAGTAGGAGATGAGGGTAGAGTCAAGTCATCTGATCAACAAGTTTGGGGTGAGGTACATGTGTTGGTTTTCACCAAGTCTGGATTTAATGGATGTTCTGTTTATAGAAGTAGTTGAATAGATGAGACGCAGTAAAATCAATACCTATCTGTTCCACCAGTAATTCCACATTGGCTATATCATGCACATCTGGCTCCTTGATAGTTGTGTCTTTCTTTGGATTTTATGAGATATACCAGTATCTTTCCAACATTTTTCTTCCTGTGTGAGAAAAATTGAATTGGCTTTCTATCACTGTCAATGTGACAAACTAACCTAGGTCAAAACTCTGAATTTTTGAATTAAAACTCATCAAATTAAATGAATATGCTATAACGATAAATACTGCTGATTCTCACTATTTTGTAAGCTCTACAGCATAGAAGAATCTCAGAGGATGACTGTACCACATGAGCACAGATTACCTTCAAAAACAGAATTTGTATTGGGCTTCTTAGAATTTTTAAACATTTCAACTACTCCAAAAAGCCAATTCATCCCCACCTCCTAGTTCATACTAACTCTGAAAACTCTAGTTAGTTTACACATTATAGCTATGAAGAACACTGTCCTTGGAATTACTTTTCTTTTTCACAGCAGTGGTGATTATAGATTGTGTAGTCAAACTTCCCACTCCTGGAAAAAAAAATCACATTAAAAAATACCACAGGATAAATGGATAAATGCACTTCCCAAATCTATTCCAGCCCAACTCTGAAATGATCTGGATCTGGAATTTACCTCTCAGCTGTTATAATAAGAGCTTCAATATGACTTTACAACAAACAAAAGGCCATCCAAACAAGTTGATTTGGCATTGCAATGGCGTGAGCAATGAACTGTATAATTTATTTCCCTGCCAACAATATTTTGTTTGGTTAGGCTTACCAAAGGAAGAACCAAGTAAAATCTTTTTTTGAGTAGAAGAGTATTTAAAGGATGGAGAGGCTTCCTTAAGAGCTACCTTAGATATGGCTTTCATCTGTAATCTCCAAGGTCAACTGTACAATTACCTTGCTTTTAAAATTTAGAGAGGCCAAAGGATTTTGACAGCTTTGCACCAATGCCTTAGCTAATAGAAAATGGAGTCTGACTGCTCCTGAATTGTAGCTGCTATCCAAACTACCTTTTTAAAAATGCAGCTAGTAGGTTTAAATTTTGCACTAGCATTCTTACTAATAACTCGGTCTTCAATTCTCCTCTTGTTAGCTCTTTTCTCCAAATTGCAGCTAAAACCAGAATGGCATTGTCACACATCTGCTTAAAACACTTCGGTGGTTCCTCATGGCCTATAGAATAAAGTGTTAGATCTTTTAGTCTTCCGTGACCTGGTCTCTATCTACCTCTCCAACTTTCTGCCTTTTACTTTCAGCTGATATAATACCATATTATCTTGAATTTTTTGTGTATTCTGTGTAGTTTTATAGGGTTACTCCTTCTGCCGCTTCTCACCCTTTTTTCAATCAGTCTCATTCTAAGTCTTCCTTCAAGATTCAGGTCAGATGTCATAACCTCCAAGTAGCTTCCTTTGAGCCCTTTCTTTGTTCTTTCACAGCAAAAGATGGGTACTTATCCCACTGTATTGATATTTTCTATTTGTATCTCTCCCTCTCTAGATAAGCTCCTTGAAGAACCTGACTATTACATTCATCAGTAATTCCTCGTGCCCACCCTCCACCCCTGCCCACACACATCTACTCACTCCCTAACATAGAGCCTGGATTATAAAAAGTGCTCAATAAATATTTGTTGAACTGAATGAAATAGATTTACCTTAAAGCATCCTAGAAGAGTAACCAAATTAAAGGACTGATTTATTCGGTTGAAAGAGAAATACAAGAATAGCGCTACTGAAGTTAAATTCATGGATTTGATGCTTATCAAAATCCCTTTTCTGATTGTTATCTAAATTTGACTATCTGTGTCTTTGAAAATATGTTTTTAGTCAGGAATATTCTTTCTGTTTTCTATAATGGACAAGTTTCTGTTGTTCTTTTAATTCTCAGTTTAAATAATATCCCTTCTGGGAAATCTTCTCACATTCTCTAGATATCTTTTCACACTTTTCTCTTGCTCTCATAGCTCACTGTGCATAAACAACTCTAATATAATACTTATCACATTATATTGTAATTACTTATTCATGTGTCTCTCTACCCTTTCTCTAATTCAGTGCTCCTTGAGGGCAGGATTTTTTTTTTTCATCATCCCCTCTCCTTCTTCCACTCATTGTTTAATACAGTGCTCAAAATTGGATATTGGATATACTAGTTAGTTTCACTCTGTGGGTCTCAGCCACTGTCTCAGAACTGTGTTCCATGGGTGATAGGGGAGGGTTGAGATTTAGAGCACAACTGACAAATTATCACCAACTAGAGGAACAAAAATTCTAAGTATATGCTGTCTTCAAGGGCAGCAAACAGACTCTTATGCCAACTTCTAGCACATGTGCTATGGAGTCTAGAGATCTAGTTTTTTTTTTTTTATTGTTTTAATGGTTTTTAACATTGTGAAATTTTGGGTTATACATTTTTGTTTGTCCATCACCATATATATGACTCCCTTCACCCCTTGTGCCCACCCCCCACCCCCACTGCCCCTGGTAACCATAGTATAGTTTTCAGAGATCTAGTTTTAAAGCTTGGCTTCACCACTTACTTAGGTGATCTTGAGTAAGTTATTTACTTAGTTAGTTATTTACTGACATCTCAGACTCTCAGTTTTCTCATCTATAAGATGGGATTCATTCATAAAGTTTGGTCTGGCCTCTTTTGGCTACAAATGATGGAAATCCAAATCTAACTACATTGACCAGAAAGGCAAATTTATTGCCCATGTAACTGAAATCCAAGGGTAGTTTGGCTTGAGGCACAGTCCAGGGCAGAGGTTCAAAAGATGTTGCTGGGACAGGTTTCTCTTTTCACCTCTTGGCTTTGTTGTTCCCTGCTCAGTTTCATTCTCAGTACTCTCCCTGTATCAGGCAAGAAGTCCTCTGTTATCTCCAGACATATATCCCCACAATAGAAAGCCCAGTGGAATTGTTGCTCTCAAAGGCCCAGGCAATTATCTGATTGATTATGCTTGAGTTAATACTGTGGTCAGGTATTCTCAATGGCCAGTCTAGGGTTTGTGCTCCCTCCTTGTGCTTGGAGAAGGTAGGGCATCATGACTGAAAACACCCAGAGGACCCCATAGAGTATGGGAAGAATACCCCAAAAGAACTACAAGAAAGGAGGGAGGCATGCTAGACAGACAAAAACTCTATCTCCCTGAGACTATTTGTTGTTAGTGCCCTCAAGTCGATTCTGACTCCCAGTGATCCTGTGTACAGCTGAGCGGAACCCTGCCAGCTCTTTTTGCCCCATCCTCTCACTTTCCTGCGCTATATCAGACAGTGTTCTACTGCTATTTGTAGGGTTTTCATGGCCAATTTTTTCAGAAGTGGGTAGCCAGGTCCTTCTTCCTATTCTGTCTTCGTCTGGAAGCTCTGCTGAAACCTGTCCACCATGGGAGACCCTGCTGGTATTTGAAATACCAGTGGCGTAGCTTTCAGCATCACAGCAACATGCAGCTGCCACAGTATGACAACCAACAAATGGGTGGTGTGGTTTCCTGATTGGAAACAAACCCGGGCTGCAGCAGTGAGAGTGCTGAATCTTAATCAGTAGACCACTAGGGCTGGCTGCAGACTATTACATTTATTTAGTATCCTAATAAATATTTTTTAAGCTCATCCCTCAAAACATTGCTGTAGGGATTAGAGATAATTGATGTAAAGTGCTTAGTCCACAATTTAGCACATAGCAAACATCTGAAAAAAAGGTGACTATTAGTACCATTAATTAATTGAACCAAAGACAATACATTACATACTTAATATTCCCATACATCCTATTCATTTACATTAAAAATTTCTGAAGAGAAGATTGATTGGAAGATTGACTTCTAAACTGGTGACATATCTAGGTAATATAACTATTTTAAAATACCTTTTGCCATTCAGATTTATTTCTTTGGAAACATTAATCAGCTTTATTTCTTTGAGAATATTAACACAGCAAGAACGACAACAACAAAATTTCAAAGCCTATCTTCTCTTTGTACATAAAAACTTTCAGACATTATTTTTCATCCCCATAGCAGTAAAAGAATGAAGCCTCTGAGTATTTTGGTGTAAAAATGATTCTCATTATGAAACCCTACCCTCTTTGAAGCAAGCTTTCCCTGTAGTATCCTCACATGAATTAAATTTTCTAAGGCTCTATAGAAAGGTCGTATGGCTGCAAGTCAAAATGTCACTCAGTTGTGCCCCAGCATTATGAGAAGACACTCCTCTGAAGGGGCTTTTGTATTTGTCCCATTGCTGGCTTTAATCTGATTGAGAATCAATGCTCTAGAAGTAAACAAGAATATGAAAGTCTTGCTGGGCTCAGTGAAATGTAAATTCTGGGAGGAAGGTGGAGATCCAGGAGCTGGTTCAGAAAGCTGGGGCCATCTGCTCGCGAGGAAACAATCTACCAATCAGGAGAGCATGGTTTTAAAACTGGCTCCCACTTCCATCTGTGATTTTGAGTTAGATACTTAACATGTGTGGTTGTTAGTTTCCACATTTCTAAAATGGGACAAGCTAATTGCTAGGGTTAAAAAAAAATAGATACTACTTTTAAATATGCACTCTGATCTTTCTTTTGAGGCCTTCAGAAAACTGTGGACACAACCTTTCAAGTAAACTCATTAAACAAATAAACAAAAAGTTTTCAGTAATACTGCATTTTTTTTGATAAGGTTAGACAAGGCAATTGCTAATAAAATTCATACTTCAGAAATCGTAATACAAAGCTAATAATACTGAATTATGAGGAGCTTCCTGCCAGGACATTAAAACCTTTATCAATTTTAATCCACTTTTAGTCCTATGAGTTGTGTTAGAAAGTCACAGAGCAGACGTTTGAACTCTGATCTCTCAACTTTCTTTTCCCATGTGCTACACTGCTTACTCTATACTTGAATAGAGAAATAAGTCATAAAAGAGAAACAGAGAGGGTGAGAGTAATAGTTAGAAATTAGGCTATATTATAAATGAATCAAGAGGAACGTAAGCCCCTTGGGAGACCATGAAGATATTGGATGTTTTCCCACTGTGCATGAAATGGATCCATCTTATTGGGATATTGCGAATGGGACCCCCAAAGGCCAGAGGACTTTGAAACATCTGGGTTACACTTAGAAGATTTTTTTTTGACTGATATGTGTATATAAATGAAATTCCATCTCTACTCACTTTTATTGCTTCCCTTAATGATTTCCAGGCAACTTTTCTTTGCATCACTAAAGAGTGTGGGACTGTGTTCTATGATTACTGGTTCCTAGAACCTGGGCTTCCTCTGTGGATTTGGGCACTGTGATTCGGCACCATGGGGGTTTGCCTTACCAGGCCTGTTTGGCAGAATATGTCCATTCCAAAGTCCTACTTCATATAAATGTGCTTCGATGATACTTGCCACTTATTTTAGCATTACAAAGGATCGCAGCTGGAGGGAGGAAAATCAACCAAAGCACCCCTGTCTTTTGCTTTTTCCCAGACATGTTTCTTACACTTCCTTTTTTTCTGTTCTGGTTTCTGCTGTTCAGTTTGATATTCTGATAAGCACAGACTCAAGAGGGAACAGAACTACAGGGCTGCCTTCTTTGCTACATATTAAAGTCACCTCTGTGAAAAGGAGCTAGAAAGTGTTGAGGTACCAAAAAATAAGGAATTATAACCCACACCTTACTGAGTCTACCAGCACTATACTGCGTCTTTATGGTAAGCTATTGATCACTTGATTTAAGAGGAGCCATGCTGAATCTGTGGCTCAGTTTGTGACACTGACTAAAAACAAAGCTCCTTGAGACACTGAACAGAGGTTGTTCCAAAGGGTGTTTTCCCCCTGTATTTTAAAATACCAAAACATGACCAGATCTAGTTTGCATTTGTGCCTTGGAACCACTGTTTATAATTTGAGTGACTTGATACAAGTCATTGGAGCTGAATGTATCATGTCATGCAGTAAAAATTAAAGTATACCTTGTTTTATGGGAAGATGCAGTTCCAAAGAAAAGAACGGGGGTAAAAAAGACCAATTCATGTTTTAAACAGTGAGATGCTTATTAAATAACTGCTACATGTGAATAGAACATGCTGGTTCAGGGATCAATAAAAAAATAACCAGATTGCACTGTCAGGCCTTCACCATATTTTGGTGATCTTGGAGATAAATTCTTACCAACTTCCACAACCATCAAACTGGAGATACTAGAGATTCACTTTTTCTCTGGTTTGAACATACAGATTCAAATTGCACTTTTTCTCCCTCCCTTTTCCTGAAGGTATTTTCCTTAGGACATTTAGGGTTTTCCGTATCTCAGGGCTAGATGGGTTATGTCGTTGTGTACTAACACTAAATTCTGCACCTAAGGAGTTTTCTTTTTCCAAAGGTTATTGACTAGTTGAGGGTTGGTTTTTAGCCTGAGGATTTTGTTATTTGTTTATTGCTTCTGTGATCTTTCTTAATAAAATCTATTATCTGTGGCATGTTAAGTGTTTACTTCTACCTAGACTTGTGTATGATTTCTCCAGGTATTTTTTAATAATATCCTATTACTGATAATAATAAAATCTATGCCTTATTGACTATCAAATGTAGGGCACTCTGTTAGATGCTGGAAACATATCAATGAGTGCTTGAATGATTGAGGCTAGGTATTTGATTTCAAGGAACTTAAAATCTAGCTTATCTAAACTTGATAGGAATTTTAAGAGCGTGATATTATATTTCCATTTTAAGAGTAAGGAAAGTAAGTCTCAAAATTAACTAACACATCCAAGTTAACACAGGGAATAATTCGTGGACTCAAGAGTCAAAGACAGGTCTATCTGATTCTAAAGCCCATTCGGTTTCCTCTCTGTTATACCTGTTAAAAATCTTTCTACGCTAAACAGGTAAAATGGAGCTCAACTGGCTCAGATTAAATGCTGTAAAAGGAAGGACTTTGAGACAATAATCTTGTTTCTCCAGCTATCATTTTACATGTCATTATGCATTATATAGTCAAATGTTGCCCAATTGAAAAAATAAATCAACATGCCAAGGAAATATAGGGAACATGGAGACAAATTAGGATGTGATGGTAATTGGTGTGAGAAGTACCTAGGTTGGATGAACAATCAGAAAGGAGTGTTAGAGGCTCATGTCAGGTCTGCTAAAGAAGTCAGATGGCTCAACGATCAAAGAAATGTTGTACTTAGAAATACTTGGAAATAAGATTTATGATGTTTGATATGGCAGAAGTTGCCTGTATGCTAGGTAGTATGAGTGATCTTTTTATCTGTGTGTGTAAGCAAAGATGTACAATGATTTTATGTACTTGCTTTTGAATGACAAACACTTTAAAATGCAAGACCAATAAATACCTTGTGCTGTGTAACTTCTATTGTCATTTGTTGAAGTGAGACCACAGTTTGAATTTAAGCCTTGATTTAAAATCCATACATCTAGCACGGCCATGTGATTTTAATGTTTTGATTGGGCTAGTGTGGACTAGACAGAGGGAATACAATTTTAGCTGTTTCTCTCTTATTGTCTTTCAAGTTGACCTGCCATTGGTGGATAAAAAGGCTTGAAGCAGGAAAGTTCGAGGTGATGTTGTGGTAGTCCGTAAAAAACATAATGAAATTTGAGTTAGGAAGTTTGAAGGGGTACATGATGGGTATTTATACACCTGGAATTTGGACAAAGAGATAAGAGGAAATCAAAGCTGGCTACAAAGTTTTGAGCCCAGGTGCAACTGTTTTTCCAATAATAGAAGCATCATTCAGGCAAAGGCCTTGAAATGAGTTGCAGGAGAAGACAATGAACTTGGTTTTGGATATGTTGCAATGACCTTTAAAATTAAAACTTATGTGATAAAGAATAATAATGGTAATGGCTACCTTATTTAAACTTTATTTGTACTGTAAACTCTGCTAAGTCCTTTTTACATATTAATTAATTACTAAAAGTCGTATGAAGAGATGGTATTAACTCCATTTTAGAGACCAGGAAACTGAGAATCAGAGCACTTGACTGACTCTTCCAAGCTCACACAGCTAGAACTACACAGAGCCTTAATTTAAACCAGGTCTGTCTAACTTTCCTATTACATACTGTCTCCTCTGTGAAATGGAACAGCATAAAATAGCATGACTTGAACATTGATCCAAGATTGAATTTGTAGTTCTCCTGTATAGTCATGCCAACATTTTGATTCTTTTTATTTTAAAATTGTGTTTGCTATTTTCCTGATATATTTACATTGATTTTGAATGGTTGCTCCTTGAAACCTAAATTATTTTTTTTTTAATTGCGGTAACATTGGTTTATAACATTGTATAAATTTCAGGTGTACATCATTATACTTCTATTTCTGCATAGATTACATCATGTTCACCCCCAAAATACAAATTACAATCCATCACCACGCACATGTGCCTAATCATCCCTTCCACCCCCCGTTTCTCTCCCCTTCCCCTCTGGTAACTACCAACTGAATCTCTGTCTCTATGTGTTTGTTTGTTGTTGTTGTTATCTTCTACTTGTGATTGAGATCATATGGTATTTGACCTTCTCCCTCTGACTTATTTCGCTTAGTATAATACCCTCAAGGTCCATCCATGTTGTCACAAATGGCTGGATTTCATCGTTTCTTATGGCTGAGTAGTATTCCATTGTGTGTATATACCACATCTTATTCATCCATTTGTCCCTTGATGGGCACTTAGGTTGCTTCCAAATCTTGGCTATTGTGAATAACGCTGCAATGAACACAGGGGTGCATATGTCTTTATGCATCCATGTTTTCATGTTCTTTGGATAACTACCCAGCAGTGAAATAGCTGGATCGTATGGTAGTTCTATCCTTAATTTTTTGAGGTATCTCCATACTGTTTTCCATAGTAGCTGCACCAGTTTGCACTCCCACCAGCAGTGTATGAAAGTTCCCTTCTCTCCACATCCTTTCCAGCACTTGTTGTTTCCCGTCTTGTTAATTATAGCCATTCTGACAAGCGTGAGGTGAGATCTCATTGTAGCTTTGATTTTCATTTCCCTGATAGTTAATGATATTGAATATCTTTTGATATGCCTGTTGGCCATCTGTATATCTTCTTTGGAGAAATGTCTGTTCAGATCTTTTCTCCATTTTTTAATTGGGTTGTTAGCTTATTTTTTGTTGAGATGCATCAGTTCTTTATATATTTTGGATATTAACCCTTATCAGATATATGGTTTGCAAATATCTTCTCCAAATTGTTAGGTTGTCTTTTCATTTTGTTGATGGTTTTCTTTGCTGTGCAGAAGCTTTTTAGTTTGATGTAGTCCCATTTGTTTATTTTTTCTATTGTTTCTCTTGCCCAGTCAGACATGGTGCTTGAAAATATGTTGCTAAGACCAATGTCGAAGAGCGTACTACCTATGTTTTCTTTTAGAAGGAACCTAGAAGGAACCTGAACTATTAATATTCCACCTTTGAAATTCTGTTGTCAATAAAGCTGAACTTGTTTGTACTCTTGTTGATTTGTGTTGGACATGACGAAGTGACCATCAAAACCCTTTCTTCTTTTCTATGTCAACAGAAGCATAGTTGTCTGGTGGCTGCCCATAGAAGGACTACAGTTCCCAGCCCCTTTGACCTCCATATGGGGCCAGGCACCTAGTTTTCATTAATGAAATATAATTGAAATTGCTATATGCTTCTTCTGTGATATGACCTCTAAAAAGTGGGCATGCTCGCTATCGCCATCATCTGGTGGGGTATAGACCCGGCAAGGTTCTAGAGATGACAGAGTGGAAGAAGTATGGGCCCCAAATCACTGTGCAGGGAAGAGCCACCTTCCAACATCACCTGCTTTGCACTGAGAAAGAAATAGGCAACTATTATTTTTGAGACATTAGAGTTTTAGATTTATCTTTAGAGTGTTTTAGCCTAACATAACTAACATTTGTATTATCAATAAAGTGGGTCCTACTTTATAATAGTAATAGTGGAACATAATTCTGTATTTTCTTCTATAGAACTTAGTTCAGACACTTAAATGCTCTTGCAAGCTACCTGGAAACCACCTTAAGTTCTTTTATGGCATGAATTTAGAATTGGGTTGTGAATTATGGCCTGCATACTCAAGTCAGACTTCTTTCTGCTACAAAGTGCAGAAGACATTTTGATCAAGCTCTTATTTATCATATTATGCTCTGTGGCATGATGCATCAATGTTTATTGAAGTCTTGGTGTATGCCTAATCACTAGGTCTGAGATATGCTTCGTAATGGATCCACCTGAAGGAAAAAGCACTTCTTTTTATAAAGGACCCCTAATATTATGCAACATTTTTTTTTTCACAACCAGATAATTTTGTTCTTTCTAAATTCCTATTGGTCTTCATAAATTTAATTTTTCATATGTGTAAAAGTTATCTTACCAGTACAGATGTCTCTGAGAGATCAGCTTATGATCAGGCAAATCTTGAGAGGAATTCTACATGAAGCCTTGTGTTGGGAGCTCTGTCACTTAAGGGAGTCTTTACAGCATTCAATCTCTTCTACTTTATGTACATTAGAAGGGTGGTCTCTGATTCAGACATTTTGAGTACATGCTAACAGAAGTTATTTTCAGGCAAGTTCTCCAGAGGTCAGGAAGAACAAAGGGCAACTTTCAATTTGGCTTTTATTTGAATTTAATCACTTGTTCCTTTTATGTTGTTATTGTTCAGCCGGTAACACTCCCCAGTACTGGCTTTGTGCCTAGGGCCCTCAGTTACTGCCTTCCTCAGGTAGTGCTGGAGAGTAGTGTTTGAAAACAAGCTGTGAAGGCTTAAAAAATTAATCTACCTAAAGGCTGGACCAAAAGCCTTTTGCTAGAGAACGACTTCTCACTTTAAAAACCAATTATCAAATTCTCAGAGCAGGGCAGAAGCAAAAAGCAGAGCAGGCAAAAAGGCAGTTGTATAAAAGTAAACCTTGTTGCTTTTTCTGAGCTTCTGAAGGTTTTCTCATGTATTTCTCTGCCATTGCTTGGCAAAGCTGTCTCGCCCTTGGATCAGGACCTGGAAGGGTCCGACCTATATTTGCATCGGTATGCTTTATTATTTTATTTTGTTTTTTCTATAAGAAGTAGTTTTTTTATGATCACTAGAGTTAAACGAGGTTGGGTTCAAATTCCAGACCTCAGGTTTTCCAGCTCCGTGGTCTTGAGTCTCAGTTGACTCACCTGTAGATTACAGGTAATAATATTTATTACAAATAGAGTTACTGTGAGAGGTAAATGAGTTACTGCCCATAATGGGCTCTACTCATTCTTTTGCTTACAGTAAATGCTCAATAAATATCAGCGCTTCTTGTCTTGGTGGTGATTGTTCATAGCAAAAGTACACCTTTGTGAATTCCCTTTTCCCTTCTGATTACTGCCTTCTTTTCTTCTAGAAGTTGTAATGCATTTAATCCACTTATGTAGCATTGAGAGCATCTTACATCTTTATCATGGCTCTCCCACTCTCTTTCCTGATGCATTCTGTTTCAGTTAGCTAGGTGATCCCATTTCCTCCCACATCCCAGCTCTTCAGAAGGGGACATTACTGTAGTACACATTTGATTGAAAATATTAAATGTTTCTTAAGTGGTAGCAATTGAATACCTTTGAATACCTTTAACTACCTCTTTCTGAGGTAGTTAAAACTCTTATATTATTGAGAGAGAGAATAGTGTGATTTTCTAGACAGTGAACCTAGAACCAGACTGTCTGCATTTGAATCCTGCCTCTGACCCTTCTTATTTGTGTAGTCTTCCAGATCACTTCCTACGCTCTGTGACTCAGTATTTTCATCTATGAAATGGGAATAAAAATAATATTTACTTCTTAGGATTGTTGTGAGGAGGAAATTATTTAATGTATATAAAGTGTTTAGAATAGTACATGGTTCTTAATAAAAGTTTTATGTTTTGGTTGTTGTTTTGTTGTTGTTGTTGTTGCTATAGACTACCGAATGGCTTGATGAGGAGTTAGCTATAGTGCTTTGTATAGTGATTTGCTTGTAGTATAAACCTTAAATAACGTGTGCTTCATATGGCATTGGGGATCCTTTTGAAGTTTTTAAAGGCATAGGGAATAGTGAGATCAATGCTTTCCGTTTTAAATATATCACTCTACTTGGAGCAGGCCAGAGTGGATTCAGGTGGATTTATGGGAGACTATTGTCATAACTCTGAGTATAAGAAAAAAATAGTATGTACTAGGCTAGAATTGATGAATATGGGAAAAGTGGATAGCATTGAGAGATATTTAAGAGGCAAATTTACATAATTTTGTGTTTAAATGGATATGGAGGTAAAAGAAAATGGAGGTTTCAAGAATAACATTTAGGTTTCTCAATTGCACAATAAGATGAGTCAAAGATCCAATTACTGTATAGAGAAATGGACAAAAGTAGGTTTAGGGATGGATGGTCATGAGTTTTATTTTGAATATGTAGAGTTTGAGGTGCTCTAGGATCTCCAAAAGGAAGTGGCAAATGATCAGTTGCACACATATGGTCAGTTGCTCCAAGGAGAGACCTGGGAATATTGTGAGCTATTACTATATATATGGTTGTTAAAGCTATGAGATCAGTGAGGCAGAGAATCTTGAGTAAAAAGAGAAAGTGAATTAGGAATCAGCCTTGAGAAACTCTACCATTTCATGGCCAGGTGGGGGAGAATGAGCCTGAGAGAGAGAGAGAAAGAAATTTCCAGAAAGGAAGGAAAATCAGGAGATTTAAGTAGATACACATAGAAGCCAAGGAAAGAAAGGGATTGATGGAAGCTAATTTTGGGTGGGGCTAAGGAGTGAAAGGAAACTGAGTAAATAATGCAACAAGAATATATGGCTTTTCCAAGAAACTTGGTTACGAAGGGGAGAAGAGTGACAGGATGGGGATTAAGATAAACATAAAAGGTCAGATAAATTTTTTAATTAGTTAATTAATCAGTATTCTTAAAAGGAGTGGCTTGTGTGTTTAAAGCCAACGAGAAGAATCTATTTAAAAGAGAGAGTTTGAAGATTCTGGAGAGAAAGGTGGTTATAGAGAGGGTAGGATTCTTGCAAAAATGGCATGGATGAGTACAAGAAATAGGTACAGAAGGGAATAACTCCAGACTAGTGTTCTTGACCGGGAAGGATTTTACCCCCCAACCCCCACCCCAGGACATTTGGGAAATTCTGGATATATTTTTGGTTATCACAACTGGGGAAGCGATGCTACTGGCATCTAATGGGTTGAGGCCAAGATGGTGCTAAACATCCTACAGCACACAGGACAGCCCCCATAAAAAAGAATTATTCAACTCAAAATGTCCATAGCGTTGATGATGAAAAACCGTGTTTAGAAGAACAGACAACAACTTCAATGTAAGGAAAGGGTAGAAGAATAGGATGGGGCAAGAAGTGAGCATATTTTTATATTTGATATTCATCACATGGTGAGTAATCAACAAATACTAGCCATGAGTTTTATCATATGGTTAAATTATGTCTCTAGAAATGTGGTTACTTCCTAGTCAGATCTGAATAATGAGCAATTACAAAAAGGTATTAGCTGAATTCATTAGAGAGTTACTATAATTTATTTCTACAATGTTAAATTTGAATATTATAGGTGCTCTTGACTCCCCTACACTGAATTCTACCCCCGTTGATTAAAAATTTTATAGACACCATCTGTGACTAAGTCAGCTGAATTAAATTTGAGCCACCTGATAGGAATAAAGTAGATTCATTTTTCTTAGATAGTATTCGAAGCTGTCTGGTGATTTTTGGAGATTATGGCATAGTGGATAAAAATTGAGGTCCAAGAAGACTTTAACCCCCAATTTTAAGCGTTTGCAAGCTAAATGACTCTAGACATGTTACTTAACTACTGTAGGCTTTAATGTCTTTATCCATAACATGAAAATAGGGCCACTCTTCTCACAAGTGGCTAAAGCATTAGTGACTGATGTTTGCAAAGCATCCATCACAGGGCTGAAATAGCAAATTTGAGCAGTTGATGCTGCTGCTGATAAGAATTTCATTTAGACCTACTAAGCACATAATAAAACATTCATTGGTCAAAATGCACACTGCGGCATATTGAGCATGTAAAATTGTTTTTAGGTGTTCTTGGTAAATAAATAAATATTCCCCAAATCCTTATTTTCACATCAAGTTTAAAAGTTTAGAAATCTGAACGACAAAAATGGGTATTCACCTCTGATTGATATAAAACTAATTTTTCCTTGTTTAATGCTATTTCTGTTATGATAAATTCACAGACTGATGTGTAGCAACATCCAGAAACTGTTGACAGTAAGCCGTTATGTTTTCTACAATAAAATAAAATGAAACCACAACAAAAAAAATCACAAGTTTTCAGCCTGACTCCTGTTAAAAAGGTGTTTGGCAGTTTGTTTAATTTTCTTCTTGTGATACTGAAGCGCAAAACAGCAAGAGTCCCCAGGTGCAGGCCTGGTACCAAATCAGAAGTATTGAAAATATATCTTCAGTCAGATAGCAAGATTAGAGTCAGATGGAGACAAATCAAGAGTCATGGACAGAAGCCTGTACTGATATTCTGGGCCTCTATTGCAATCTGCCTTTTCAATCTTGTATTCATCACAGCCAAAATATGAAGTGCAGTGTAGTGCATATTTATTTTATTCCCCTCCGTCTCATTGGATAACAGCACCCCCTTTTCCTTTTGGGGAATTACCTTTCCTCTCTGCAGTTTGGTTGGGATTGCCAATCAAAGCCTCGTGCCTTCTCTTAGCATGGTGTCCCAAATTAGGCCAGTCACAGACTTTCCTTTGGGAATTCGAGTATTTAGCTTCTCTGATTCATGTCCTTTTCTGAATCTGGCTCACTAGTGTTATCTTTGAATCTGTGTGCTACATGACAACCTTTCAGTCAATTTCTTATCTGCTGTGGTTAGTCAGTGTTGATTTCTGTTGATTACAACCAACGAAATCCTGACACAGGCAGTACTAATACAGGAGGCTAGATAAATAGTTCATCTTGGGACCAAGGAATAACTGACTAACTGTAACTGTTTAGTGACTATGGATCAGTGGGGAAGAGCTGGATATCATTCTTATAGTCTAGATGAGAATGTTTAAGTATGTCTTGAAAAAATTCCGGTGAGTGGTTTTATTTCCATTACGATATGAATATCTCATTCACTCCCTCACAAATCTTTTCCATTTTTCTAAGACTCTTTTGCTTGGATCAGAGCATTATTCAATCAAACAAGACACATTTTTGTTTAATGAACACACTTATTCCTAATGCTTTGAGTTTGCAGTTGCCAAAAAGGAAATCAAACCAATTTACTCATACAAACAGATTGGGCTGCATGCCCTCATCTTTCATCATTGTGTTCAAGGTAGAGCTATGCTTCTATTTTAAGAATGAAGAAGAAATTTCTAGAAGAGAGAAATTGTTATTGAAGAATTTCTGTATAATCAGAAGCCTTAGATGCAAATAATAGTTGTAATTTGGACCCAGAGATTGAAACCACTTCAATAATGATGCTCATTAGATTTTTTTGCTTCTCTTCTCCAGCCTATTTAGGAGCAACACTTGCTTAATGTCCTGACGGACATAATCAACATAAACATGGTGATTATTCCTGGTACAATGTCATTCTTGCAGATCACCAGATTGAAGTCTCCACTTGCTTGCTATGTCACATCTAAGCAAAAATGAATCTTTCCCAAGATGCGATGACACATGTTTGGGCTGTGCAAGAGAAAAAAAAAAAAGTGGGATTATAGTCTATCTGCAAATGACATGCTAGCAAGCAAACATTTATTATTCTTTGGTTTGTCCCAACAGTGTTTCTTTTATTAATAGCAGACTGTGAAGATCCATGCCAGGCCAACTGCACAGGGGATTATAAAATGGTTTATTGTTCTCTCCAAGGAAATAGCTATGCAAATATAGCAGAACTAGACATGAATAAAGAATATGGTAGGCTTAGTTTTTATTATTAGCTAAGTCTGCCTCTCAGAATACAAAATTTTGATGCTTTGTAATTTATGAAGTAGTATAACTTTCCTACCAAAACTTAGAGGGATATCTGCTAAATACATTTATAAGGTTTTTTCACTATATTTTGCTTCACATAGTAGTCTTTTGTAAACAGGAAAAAGCAAAAAGAACAGGGAATGGGATTACAAAAGATATCAATGCACAATTAAATATAATTTTTATATACCTGAAAATATTTTAAAGGCCAGGATGAAAGGCTCTGGACATTGGAAATAGAGTCAATTGTATGAAGTCATACAACCGAAAGAACACTTAGAATCTAGATCTAGCTTTGCCATAACTTACTATAATGACTTTGAATAAGTTACTTACTTAACTCAAGGTCCACTTAACGTTGACTGAACATTGGATCTGGAGTGTCAGCTAGTTGACCCTGAGTCAGATCTAGTACAGATAAACGTTTGTTTGATCCTTGTGTTATTTTTATAAATTGAATTTGATGCATTTTGTCAGGGGATAGTCTGTAATTCTCCACAGCTCTGTCACTCTCTGATGTCTTATCTTTCTATCACCTGCCTGGTCCCTGAAGACAACTGACAATGTGATTCAATTCAGGAGATGTTCCCCGAGGACAGTTATGGTCTCAAAATCTTGTGATTCTAACTATGTGGGTTTGGAATGGGCCAAGTAACTCTGTTGGAGTTTTCTCAATGTACTTGAATAGCAAAAAGAATAGGGGGCCAAATTATATATTTAATTTTATCATGTAGTCAATTATGATTTTAGAATGAATTTCTAATTTCCCCAGATATGTCTACAAAATCCAGTAGAGTTTTGTTGTTTAAAAGTGTATTTGTTTATATGTAACCTCAGATAAATGTATGTATACTATGTAAACCAAGAGGTTTTCAAATTACATAGCTCATGGAAAGTTATGTATTCTGAAAACTTGTCTAAATCTATGCCAACAGTTTCAGTCTGAAATGGGATAGAGAGTTTTAAATAATAATAATGAAAAAACTCAAGTCCTTTTCTCTTGGACCATAACTTATTTCATGAGACAGTTGTCATTTTTATAATATATCTCAATATTGTTTTCCTAGTACTGTGTTAACTCCAAATAAAATCAATTTTCTCCTTTCAGGTTATTTCTGAGAGGAAAATTTTATAAAGTTTATTTTCGAAACAGAAGTAATTCATGCCTTGATTAATAGAAATGATAGACAAATTGCATGTTCACATTGAGAAGTATGGGTTTTTTTTTTCTTAGGAAGATTGGCCCTGCACTAACATCTGTTGCCAATATTCCTCTTCTTTTTTTTCTTTTTTCTCTCCAAAGCCCCAGTACATGGTTGTGTGTCATAGTTGTAGAGTTGTAGCTCTTCTATATGGGACGCTGCTTCAGCATGGCTTGATGAGCAGTGAGTAAGTCTGCGTCCAGGATCCGAACCAGAGAACTCTGGGCCATTGGTGTGGAACGCATGAACTTAACCGCTACACCACCGGGCTGGCCCTGAGAAGTATGTTTTTAATCATATACTTGACAGTAGTGTCTAAGTCATAGCATTCACTGTGAAAACAGTTAACAAGAGCTAATCGTTCCTTTTCTTTCCTTTTTACCATTCAGAACCATTATCTTCAGAGTAATGGCATATTAGCATATTACTCTATGATTTTTCCATTGGATAAACCTATTTCCACAAGATAACAATATCTCTCCATTGTATAATATTGTTAATTTTAAAATTACTATTATATTCACAATTTTTAAATTATCTAGTAAGAAGAGACTTTGGAGCATATTTAGTAATATCTTCACTATAGCACGCTGACAGTTGATTGATTACCTAGCCTACGCTTGATCCCTTCTAATGACAGGAAGTTCATTATGTTGTAGCATTGTCTTTTCCTTATGGACGGCTCTAATTGTTAGACATTTCAACTCAAATTTCTTTTTCTAATGAAATGTTCTAATGACAACACTTTTGAAACCTTAGTTGTCCTGGGTAATCCCTGATTGTTTCAGTTTATTCCTATGACATAGTTTCCAAACACTTCACCTATCCCCTTTTAGGTGGCTCTCAAAGTTCTGAGCAATGTCTACTTGATGTGACCAGTACAGAGTATGGTACCCTGTTCTGTCCCTTGAGCTAGGCAACAGGTCTATTTTTGTAGTCTTGGATTTCATTAGCTTTTTAGCAACCAGTTAATTGAAATGGCCAGTCATAGGAGATTATAATCTTATTTTATCAGTATAATTTTAAGTATATTTTCTCCTATCCTATATTTGGATAGTTGACTTATTTTGAACAATTGACTTTTTGAATTTAAATGCAGAACTCTACATTTACCTGCTGTGTCATTTTAACCTTACAATGATCTTAGAAGATAAGGAGGAAATACATTATTAGTTTTGTTTTTATTGATAAAAATAGTGTCTTACAAAGAACTTTGTCTAAACTTAAATAGCAAGTTAGTGTAAAGTTAAGTACCAGAACTTATGCATTTTTGATTTGGTGAGAAAATGTCTAACGTTGGTAATGACTTAAAATGCATTTTTGTGGTAACATCTGTTGGTAACATATAGTTCAGAAAAGAAATAAAGCTGCTGATGTTTAACCCATTCCTCTCTTTTTACTTCATTCCTATCAGAAATTCCTACATGTTTCCATATAACTCCTTAATTATAGATAGAATTCTTCTTTATCCAGTTACACAAATCAGTTATGTAACAAAAAGGATCTGCATTTGCTCTTGCTTTGTCCCACAGAGATACAGGCATTACATTTTATATTCACATGGTTCTTTCCAAATCTACGGCTGTAACATGTACTTGTCTTCCTAAACTGAACATTTGCTCAGTTTGAATCTCAATTTTGAGTGTTTATACCTAGTGTTTAAATGAGAATTCTCTGGTGACCAAGCTGGGAATTGCTGCACATTTTAGCTTTTACTTAAGAAGCACAATTAGAAGATGAGTAAATAGGGTTTCAGTAAAAAAGGTTTCTCCTTTTTTTTCCAGAAGATTCCCTAAATATTTTGCTTAGTTATCTCTTCTGCAGGTATTTCTGTATTAAATGATACTTTCCTCTGAGGTGGAATAGAGCATCTGTTTATCAGTGTCCAAGCAACAGTGCAGGCTCTCTTTTAAGGACATGAAATAGCTGGAAATTGCTTACCTGAAAATAAGGTTTTTTCTTGATACTATCGTGTGTAACACTGATGTGATGACTTATTACCCATCCCCATATAGAGATTGGCATGGGCAGGTGCTACTGACAAATTTGTCAATTCCAGCCCAGAGCTACAAAATTCCATGTCCAAGGGCACAGAATCGACTAACTCAGTATTAATGTTCAAAAAATGCCAAAGACAGTTCTGTTCTCTCAAGCATTCCATTTGGTCTAATTGAGCTTTGCTAACCTTTTCTGTTTGACAGAACAACTTTGAATGTGTGTCAAGAGAAGCTTTATAAATATTTATTGAATAAAACAGCTTGTTTGGATATGAAATGAGTTTGGAGACAGGAATTAAGGCCAGTGAAACTCTAACTTTCTGGTGTGGAAAATGTGTACTGGGAGAATGCCCAACATCACATTTTCAATAATAACCAATTTTGCTTTTAGTGTCAGCTTAATGTAGTGTTATATTAGAACTATAGGACTTGCGAAAAAATTTTAGGGGGATAGAAACCTTCAATTTATTTATCATTCATTTGTTTATTCATTCCTTAAATTTTTCTAAGAATGAATTAAGGTCATTTATAAAAATACATATGATATATTTTTAATTATATTTAAGATATCGAGGCAAAACAAGAATAATATGAAAAATCCGGGATGGTATCTATAATAAAATTGCACTCTATCAGGTCTGAACATTTGTCTTAGGAGGATTGTAAACTAGGTCCTGAGCTTTCTAACAATCAGCATAAAGAGGGAATGCAGGTCAATTACATATTTCATTTTTGTATAATAAGTTTGTTTTCATATAATAAAAAGAAACTCTTCCTTTCCCAGAACTGTTTTTCATCAATTATTCCTACAAATAGCTGAATTTTGGCCAACCTCCTCCTGCTAATGCCCTATAACACAAGCTAGATACTCCTTCAAAGCCTTCTTCTTCCAGGCATTTTCTAATAAATGCTCATGTGAGTGATGCTCTGGTTGGCTTTCTTCCTCACCTAGAACAGTGGTGCCTGGCACTTAGTAAATATCCAAATATCATTGTGGAATAAAACAAAGACCTTTTAAGGATAATTCGAAAAATGATTCTAAAAATTTTTTAAATAATCTAAAATTATTAAAAATCATCTTTTTAGAATAATTTTTAAATAATTCTAAATCTATAATGATTTAGGTGGTCTATATCAGCAGACTGTCTGAATGCTGATGGTTTCCTAAGAAGGCAGCTTTAATAATTATTTCCCATGAAGGCAGCTTTAATAACTAAGAATACTTGTTCTTTGATGTTTCTATGTTTCAAGATTATTTTTCTTTGCCAGTAATTTATTTCTTTTTTACCCATAGATTTTTGTCATGGTCTATAATGTTGAACAGCTGAATCAAAATATTTCTCACATGAGTGGAGTTATCAAATAGCCAAAGAGCTGGCCAGTCAACTTCAATTTTTGGTAAGATGTAGTTCTGGCAAGTAAATTTCTGTTTCAGTAAATCATGTATGGGCTAGACTCTGAAAATTTGAAGAGTTTATACATTTTGTTGTCCTGTTTAACATGGATCGGAATGAGTCACCATGAATCAGTCTTTGAATGCTGTAGCATCCTTATACGACCGACTTCTCAGAACTATATAGAGGTTAAAATACTAAGTCAGAGCTTGTTTATTATATTCATAGGGGTGTTAATAGATGTGGAGTTGAGGAGAGAGGAATAATTGTTTGAGAGTTAAGAGTTGTGGGTTTTGGTACTTGCTCCCGTCCAAACATTGTTTGTTCATTTCATAGACAGAAACTGTGACGGGCTTTGAGGGAGGAAGATTTCAGAGTTGAATAGGATATGGTCTCTTCCTTCAAGGATGTCACAATGTTATGGCACAAAAAATATTGTGTCAAGTTCTAAAATCAAGAATTGTACAATTCTGTATGCACATAGTTCTGTGAGGTGGAGTGCCAGTACCCTTGTCATATGATCTGAGTATTAAAGATTGACAATTCATAGTTTGTAAGATAGGAGAACCAAAAAAAAATTCCGGAAATAGGGAAAACAAATTTCAAAGGCCCAGAGACATTGAAGAGCACCTACCCTGAAATCTGGTGGTGGGAGAAAGGAATAAGTATTTAAAAATAAAAAAGCACAACACAACTTACTTCACAATGATATGGGGCTTTAACGGCCTATATGTTGCATATTACCCAGAATGAGAACATCTGGTAAACTGGAAGGTTTTGTGGTTTCATTAATGTTACAGGTTTAAAGTTAAAAAAAGGAAGAAGAAATATATTTCTTGCAAGGTTAGATAAGTTTTCTTCTAAAACTATCATTGCTTTGGTTCATATTTAATCATGATAATTGTTTGATCTCTCTGTTTCCTTCAGATGTCACTAATGGAAGGTTTTAGATTATTCCTCAAATTGTGTTAATGAAATGAATAAAGGTTAATAAAATCCGAGAAAAACCACGTTGGCAAAAATATACACGTGAGGAATGAGTGGAGTGAATAGGTATAGTGGGAAGAAGCCATTTACTATAAAGAGAAGCAGAGGAATCCTTTGTGCTTAAAAATGGATCTTTCGAGTATTCCATTAGTCAGAGGTTTATATTTGTAAATAAAACTCTTTTAAAATACAAGGATAACAACATTATTTTCTTTTTAAAGTAGAGTGATTAAAATAATAATTCTTGAAGTGAGAAAGACCTGGGTTATATTCTGGCTTCAACATTTGCTAATTTCATGAGCGAGGTAGTGCCGTTCTCTCCAAAACATCTTTTTTTCTGTTTCCCCAAAGGGAGAAATTAATCTAATTCTTCAGCCTCTGGATCAGTGGTTGAACCACTGTTATAGTAATCAAGGTCCCTGTGCAGCTCTTTTCTTTTACTTTCTTCTCCTCGTCTCCAGTACCAATAAGAGGACCAAGGCCCACTCTTACATGGGAGGGCCAGTTACCCATCTTGTGTCTCTATGCTTCCTCTCAGAGCATTCTCTAAACTTTAGGGAACCATCCTGATTGGATTCCATTTTTTGACACGGAGAAGCCCCCTTACAACTTGATTCTAAGATGTGTGTTTGCTCCAGGTTACAAGAAAGTTTTGCATTTGGATATCACTATTAGCCCATCCAATATGAAAGTGATGTTTTGGGTTCCCATTTATTAGTGATATATGTATTTAGCTTCCTCTGCAATCATCTAGAAGGAGAGGGTATTTGATGAAATCCAATTGGAGCGTTCTTAGGTTCTTTTTAAAATTTCATCAAATAGTGCTTCAAACACTATCTTAATGCCTAATATTTGCTTTTGAGGATTAGATATCCAGAAACTTAAAAATTGACACTACCTGAACTTGGGCTTGTTAAATAATTTATCACATCTTTAAAATGGTGTTAACCTTAGGTCTAAGGGTTTAAAGAATAAAATGAGCTGTATACTTTGTATATCATCAATTGGCATATAATAAGAGCTTAATAATTTTTATTTTTTAGGATCTACACAATTTGAGGGCAGGAAATTGGCTTGTTCACTATTGTTTTTTCAGCACTTAGCATATCATCGATTTATTGTTTGTGTGGGTACACACAAACACATATACTTCTTAAATGAATGAAAATGGGGAGTGTTAAAACTTTTGTACAGTGTAAAATAATAAGATAATCATATACTTGACATTCTGGAATGTATTTCTGATTGGTATGGGAAGAGAAACAGAGGAGATACTTTATGGAGTAAAATAAAAAGACCTTATTTGCAGTAAAATTTGACAGCTTCTGGGCAGCAGAGAATAATGAGTATCTGAAGAATTTGAGGAGAGGAGACAAGAAGTAGGATAACTAGTCATCCATGGTATAGTTTTAGAACTAATTTAAATTTAATATTTTCAACCAACAAACAGTATGTGTTTATGTGTGTATGTATATATACATGTATATATATATTATGTGCATACACATATGTATATATTATACAACTACGTCTACCACTTATACGTTAAAGAATTATCAAATAATAATAAAGTTATATATTAAAATTATTTTCCAAAATCAGAATGCAAATAGACTTGATTAGACTATACTACATAATTAGAGTAATATTTAAAGCATCATTTATAAAGTATGTGCTATTAAATTAGTAGCTATATTCATGGACACATTTCACACTCATAAACAGGGTATTTACCGTCAGAGTCTTTAGTTTGATCTGTGACTTCCAGGAATGTGCTGGAGTAAATTGTTGCAAACTTTCTTTTTTATCTGCTCATAAATCGATTGCTTGAGATATTTAATTTTTCTTTTTCCTAAATAAAAGACAGTGGAAATGAAAGAATTGAATATGGAAGGAAAAAATGCATATTATTCTATTTTGTTAACCCTCATTATTTTTTTGTCACATTGTCATTAAATATGCTCCCAGTAAAGAGAGTTTTGCTTCAAACATGTAATTGTGGACAAGTAACTCTGAAGATTTTGGAATATTGCTTTATATATGATTTGACTAAAATATTTATTATTTCCTTACTCTTCAAAATGGTCAATAATATCACCCAGCTATGTCCTTTTTAGAATTCAACTTTTAGGGCTTTTTTCATGACCTTTTTTATGGTTGATATCATGAGGAAGTACCTGATGAAGGATTTATGTCAGAAATAGGGGACAGTTATTTGAAAATTCATTAATTAGCTTCCTCTTTATTATTCTGTTGTCAAGAGCACTTGTAGTAGACATCTTTTGAAATTACTACTTAGGACATTAACAAGTGTGTATATAGCTACCCCCCCCACATGCACACACCCAATGACCATAAATGATTGGTCAGAAATGAGTCAAGCCAGCTTAATCAGACTATTTCTCAAGATAATTTGGAATTGTGGTATAGAAAGAAAACACATTAATTTGGAAGCTGTGGGGCTGCTATGTAAACTTAGAAGCAGAGAAACCAGTCTTTAGGGAGAAAAGAATAAAGCAATGCACAGAGAGAAAAAGAGAAGAGAGACTGTGTAGAGAGAACAAAAAGGTGCAGGAGAATAAGAAAGAGAAGCAAAGACGGGTACCAATGCATATTAATTAAGGAGTTTGCATCTCAAATATTTAGAATATATTCATTCATTCTTTTTTTTTTTTGACAGTCCAACTGAAGTTTTATTTCTTTATAACTGAAATAATAGTTCCCTTTGAAAAAGAAGAAATTTCTCCAGCTGGGTTTCATTCGATTATAAACTATATTGACTATTGATAATATTTTATACATAAATATTTGATACATCACACATAATGTATATGTAAGTTATAAAACATAATAATGAAACAAACATCTGTAGCTCAGTATACAATTTAAGAAATACAACATAAGCAGAAATATTTCAGGTACCTTCTTGATATTCTACCTCTCAGAGGTAACCAGTATCCTGAATTTCTTTTTTTCCCTCATTCTTTTGCTACTCTAAATAGTCTTTCTACATATGTGTATGCTCCTAAATAATATATGGTTAAATTTTGCTTAGTTTTATAGTTTATCAAAATGTTATTGTCCTGTATATATTCTTCTGCAACTTCCTATTTTTCTCAACATTGTGTTTCCAAGATTCATCTATTTGTTGCTTGTAGCTGGTAGCTGTAATTTGCTTTTTTCACTGCTGTGTAGTTTCCATTGTGTGAAATTGCTGCAATTTACTTATTCATTCTCTCTTTTTTTTTCTTTATTTTATTGAGGTCATAATGGTTTATAACATTGTGTAATTTCAGGTATACATTATTGTTTATCAGTTTCTGTATAGACTGCGTTGTGCTCACCACCAATAGTCTAGTTTTTATCTGTCACGATACATATGTGCCAATTTACCCCTGTTGCCCATCCCTCAACCCCTTTCCCCTCTGGTAATCACTAATCTGTTCTCTTTATCCATGTGTTTCTTTATCTTCTACATATAAGTGAAATGATGCAGTGTTTGTCTTTCTCTGTCTGGCTTATTTCTCTTAACATCATACCCTCAAGGTCCATCCATGTTGTTGCAAATGGGACAATTTTATCTTTTGTTATGGCTTAGTATTCCATTGCATATATATACCACATCTTCTATATCCATTCATCTTTTGAGAGGCACTTGGGTTGCTTCCACATCTTGGCAGTTATGAATAATGCTGCGATGAACGTAGAGATGCATAAATCTCTTTGGATTGTTGATTTCATGTTCTTTGGATAAATACCCAGTAGTAGGACAGCTGGATCATATGGTATTTCTATTTTTAATATTTTGAGAAATCTCTATACTATTTTCCTTAGTGGCTGCACCAGTTTGCATCCCCACCAGCAGTATATGAGGGTTCCCTTTTCTCCACATCCTCTCCAACATTTGTTATTTTTGTCTTGGTAACTATAGCCATTCTGACAGGTGTAAGGTGATATCTCATTGTAGTTTTGGTTTGCATTTCCCTGATAATTAGTGATGTTGAAAATCTTTTCCTTTATCTGTTGGCCGTGTGTATATCTTCTTTGGAAAAATGTCTGTTCATATGCTCTGCCCATTTATGGTCAGGTTGTTTGATTTTGTTGTTGAGCTGTGTGAGTTCTTGATATATCTTGGAAATTAACCCTGTGTCGGTTATATGATTTAAAATAATTTCTCCCAGTTGGTGGGTTGTCATTTTGTTCATGGTTTCCTTTGCCTTGCAGAAGCTTTTTAGGCTGATGTAGTCCCATTTGTTTATTTTTCCTTTTGTTTCCCATGCCTAAGTAGAATGGTATTCGAAAAGATGCTAAGACCGATGTCAGAGAGTGTCCTGCCTATATTTTCTTCTAGGAGTTTTATGGTTTCAGGTCTTACATTCAAGTCTCTAATCCATTTTGAGTTAATTTTTGTGTGTGGTGTAAGATAATGGTCTACTTTCATTCTTTTCCATGTGGCTATCCAGTTTTCCCAGCACCATTTATTGAAAAGACTTTCCTTTCTCCACTGTATGTTCTAGGCTCTGTTGTCGAAGATTAACTGTCCATAGATGTGTGGTTTTATTTCTGGGCTTTCAATTCTGTTCCATTGATCTGTGTGTCTGTTTCTGTACCAGTACCATGCTGTTTTGATTACTATAGTTTTGTAGTATATTTTGAAGTCAGGGATTGTGATACCTCCAGCTTTGTTCTTTTTTCTCAGGATTGCTTTGGCTATTCAGAGTCTTTTGTTGTTCCTATAGATTTTAGGATTCTTTGTTCTAGTTCTATGAAGAATGTCATTGGGATTCTGATTGGGATTGCATTGAATCTATAGATTGCTTTCAGTAATATAGACATTTTAACTATGTTTATTCTTCCAATCCATGAGCATGGAATATCTTTCCATTTCTTTATATCTTTTTCAGTGTCTTTCAATAATGTCTTATAGTTTTCAGTGGATAGGTCTTTCACCTCTTTGGTTAAATTTATTCCTAGACATTTTATTCTTTTTGTTGTGGTTGTAAATGGGGTTGTGTTCTTGACTTCTCTTTCTGCTAGTTCATTATTAGAGTATAGAAATGTAACTGATTTTTATAAGTTGATTTTGTACCCTGAAACTTTGCTGTAGTTGTGGATTATTTCTAATAGTTTTCTGATTGATTGTTTGGGGTTTTCTATATATAGAATCATGTCATCCACAAACAGTGAGAATTTCACTTCTTCCTTTCCAATTTGGATATCTTTTATTTCTTTTTCTTGCCTAATTGCTCTGGCGAAAACCTCCAGTACTATATTGAATGAGAGTGGCGAGAGTGGGCACCCTTGTCTTATTCCTGTTCCCAGAGGGATGGCTTTCAGTTTTTCACCGTTAAGTATGATGTTGGCTGTGGGTTCGTCATATATGGCCTTTATTATGTTGAAGTACTTTCCTTCTATATCCATTTTATTAAGAGTTTTTATAATAAATGGATGTTGGATCTTGTCAAATGCTTTCTCTGCATCTTTTGGGATCATCATGTGATTTTTAGCCCTCATTTTGTTAGTGTGGTGTATCACATTGATTGATTTGTAGATGTTGAACCATCCCTGTGTCACTGGTGTAAATCCCACTTGATCATGGTGTATGATCCTTTTAATGTATTGCTGTATTCGGTTTGCCAACATTTTGTTGAGGATTTTTGTATCTATGTTCATCAGCAATATTGGCCTGCAATTTTCCCTGCTTGTGTTGTCCTTGCCTGGTTTTGGTATGAGAATAATGTTGGCCTCATAGAGTGAGTTAGGAGGCATTCTATCTTCTTCAATTTTTTTGAATAGTTTGAGAAGGATAGGTATTAAATTTTCTTTGAATGTTTGGTAGAATTCTCCAAAGAAGCCATCTGGTTCTGGACTTTTATTTTTTGGGAGGTTTTTGATTACTGTTTCAATTTCTTTACTTGTGTTTGGTCTATTCAGATTCTCTTGATTCAGTTTTTGGAGGTTGTATGAATCTAAGAATTCATCCATTTCTTCTAAGTTATCCAATTTGGCATATAGTTTTTCGTAGTATTCTCTTATAATCCTTTGTATTTCTGCAGCGTCCATTGTAATTTCTCCTCTTTCATTTCTAATTTTATTGATTTGAGCTTTCTCTCTTTTTTTCTTAGTGAGTCTGGCTAAAGGTTTGTCAATTTTGTTTATCTTCTCAAAGAACAAGCTCTTAGTTTTATTGATCCTTTCTACTGTTTGTTTAGTCTCTGTTTATTTTATTTCTGCTCTAATTTTTATTGTTTCCCTCCTTCTGCTGACTTTGGGCTTTGTTTGTTCTTCTTTTTCTAGTTCTCTTAGGTGTAGATTAAGATTACTTATTTGAGATTTTTCTTATTTGTGGAGGTGGGCCTATATTGCTATGAATTTCCCTCTTGTAACTGCTTTTGCTGCATCCTATCAGAGTTTGTATTGTTTTGTTTTCATTTTCATTTGTCTCCAGGTATTTTTTAATTTCTCCTTTGAGTTCTTCATTGGTCCAATGGTTGTTCAGCAGCATGTTGTTTAGTCCTCACATATTTTTGACTTTTCCAGCTTTTTTCTTGTAGTTGATTTCTAGTTTCATAGCATTATGGTTGTAAGTGATGCTTGATATGATTTCAGGCTTCTAAAATTTATTAAGTCTTGCCTTGTTTCACAACCTGTGGTCTATCTTTGAGAATTTTCCATGTGCACTTGAGAAGAATGTGTATTCTGCTGTTTTTGGATGGAATGCTCTGTATATATCTATTAAGTCCATCTGATCAAGTGTTTCATTTAAATCCACTATTTCCTTGTTGCCTTTCTGTCTGGATGATCTATCCATTGATGTAAATGGGGTGTTAAGGTCCCCCACTATTATTGAGTTGCTGTTAATTTCGCCCTTTATGTCTGTTAATAGTTGCTTTATGTACTTTGGTGCTCCTGTGTTAGGTGCATATATATTCATAAGTGTTATGTCCTCTTGCTGGAAAGTCCCTTTTATCATTGTATACTGCCCCCCTTTTCTGTCATTGTCTTTTTTATCTTTAAGTCTGCTTTGTCTGATGTTGCAGTATGGCAACACCTGCTTTCTTTTGTTTGGCATGTACTTGGAGAATTGTCTTCTGTCCCTTCACTCTGAGCCTATGTTTGTCTTCAGAGCTGAGATGTGTTTCCTGGAGGCAGCATATTTTTGGGTATTGTATTTTAATCCATCCTGCTACGCTGTGTCTTTTTATTGGAGAATTCAATCCATTTACATTTAGAGTGATTATTGATATATGAGGGCTTAATACTGCCATTTTATCTCTTGTTTTCCAGTTATTCTATGTTTCCATTGTTTCTCTTCCTTGTATTTCTGACTTCCATTTCATTTTGGTGGTTTTCTGTTTTTTCTATTTATGAATTGTGGCTCTGCTCTTATTTTTTGTTTAGTGGTTATCATGAGGTTTGTATGAAAGATCTTGTAGATGGGACAGTCCATTTTCTGATAGCCTCTTATCTCTATTATCCTAAACAGGTTCCATCCCTTACCTCTCCCCCTTCTGAGTTATTGTTGTCACAAATTATTCTGTTTTGTGTTGTGAGTTTGTGATTCAATTGAAGTGTTTATAGTTATATTTGATGCTTTCCTTCCCTTTATCTTTTCTGTTATAATTAAGTATTTGCTAACCTGTTTTAATAGAAAGCTGTAATTTTCTGATTTTGTCCATCTATTTATCTCCTTGCTCAAAGCTTTGTAGACCTTTGACTTTTTGTTTCAGGTAGGAGGGTTTCCTTCATCATTTCTTGTAAGTGAGGTCTAGTGGTGATGAACTCCCTCAGCTTTTATTTATCTGGGAAAGCTTTTATTTCTCCATCATATCTGAAGTATAGTTTTGCTGGATAGAGTATTCTTGGCTAAAAGTTTTTATCTTTCAGTAGTTTTAATATGTCATTCCATTTTCTCCTAGCTCGTAAGGTTTCTGCTAAGAAATCCACTGAAAGCCTGATAGGGGTTCCTTTGTAGATTATTTTCTTCTGCCTTGCTGCCCTTAATATTTTTTATTTGTCATTACCTTTTGCCGATTTTACTATTATATGCCTTGGAGAATGTCTTTTTGCATTGATATACTTAGGAGTTCTATTGATTTCATTTGTTTCTAAGTCCAGTTGCTTTCCCAGGTTTGGGAAGTTCTCAGCTATAATTTCTTTGAACAAGCTCTCTGCTCCTTTCTCCCTTCCTTCTCCCTCCAGAATATCTATAATCGTTATGTTATTTTTCCTAATTGAGTCAGATTTTCTCAAAGAATCCCTTCATTTTTTAAAAAAAATCGTAGTTCTCTCTCCTCCTCTACCTGAAGCATTTCTATATTTCTATCCTCTAAATTGCTAATTCTGTCCTCCATAGTGTCAACTATTTTTTAAGGATTCTAGATTATTTTTTATCTCATTAATTATGTTATTCATATCCAGAATTTGTTTTTTTTCCAGAGTTTTAATCTTTTTGATGAAGTGTTCCTTTTGCTCATTAGTTTTGTTCCTGAGCTCGTTGAACTGTCTTTCTGAGTTTTCTTGTAACTCACTGAGTTTCTTTATGACATTTATCTTGAATTCTCTGTCATTTAGATGGTAAATTTCTGTGACTTCAGGGTTGGTTTCTGGAGACTTGTTATCTTCCATCTGGTCTGAATTGTTACTGTCATTTTTCATGGTTTTTGATGAACTTATCCTTTGCCACGGCATTTGTGGTAGTATCAGGTCACAGATTGCAACTGCTACAGCTGGGGGGAAGCAGGAGCTGTGTTTCTGATGCCACCCTATCTGCTGGAAGTTATGCAGGTATAGCGGGTGCTGCTTCAGGCTGGGAGAGTGTTTGAACGTGCACTTAGAGCTGCCGCCGCCTCCTCTTACAGTCACACTGTAGTGTGTTCCCACTGGTGGGGCTGTGATGGCAAGATGGGTACTCTTACAGGCCGAGAAAGCATTCTTGCGTGTGCACAGGGCTGCCGCCACCCCTTCTTACAATTGCACTGGGGCATGTTCCCATTGGCATGGCTGCCAATGGTGTGTGTGCTCCTGTGGGGCAGGATACCATTTGCCCACAGTCTGGGCTGTCCCCACCTCCCCTAGAGTAGTGCTGGTCACTGTGAGAGGACCCACAACCTGGCTTGCTGCTGCCAGGGAGGGGTAGTGGAGCACTCATATATCTCCAATGCTTCCCAGGGACCCAGTCCATCCACCTTCAGATGTGTAGCTGTGTGGGTCTCTCAGGCATCCTGTTGTGCTGTGTGGATATCCTTCATTGGTCAATGAATATCCATTTAGTTGTAATTCAGTGGGAGAGAGACAAAGGGAACAGCTGACTCCCCCATGTTGCTGATGTCACTCCCTCTCTTCATTCATTCTTTTCTTCATTTGTTTAACATTTATTTTTGTTGCTATGTGGTAGGCATTATTAAGGATTTTGATAAAGTGGTAAACATGAGACTCTAAGTCCCTTTTTCATGGAGATTTTATTCTAGTGAGACAGATCCTCAATGAGGAAACAATATATTGTAATTTAAGATAATGGCAAGTAATATGAAGTGTTATAGACCAGAATGAAGGGTTAAATTGTGGGGAGTGGGGAGAGGAAAGTCCTCTGTGGATTTTTGACATTTTTAGAGCCTATACTAGGCAACTAACACTAATTTTCTATTTTCCCATTTCTCTTAGAGTTGCTAGCTCAGTAATGACATGATCATAAGTTACTATAGGTAATAGTAGGTAATAGCATAACTACATTTTACTACTGATAAGAGGGATTTATATCTTTTCAACTTCCAATTTCACTTTCCTGGCTGTCCCATTTGACCCCAGAGCAGATGCCACATATTTTTGCTTTCTTTATTGTTAGAGAAGCCTCTGCCCATTCCTGGCACTAGTTTTGTTAATTCTTAGAGTAATTAATGCTAGCTGCTGTAAGACACAAATCCTAGAATCTCAGTGGCTTAACCCAATAAAAGTATATTTCTCATCTCACAGTCTGATACAGTTTGGGCAGCTCTGCAAAGCAGCTCTCCTCCAAATGGTGAGACAAGAGTCTAAGTATCTTCCATCTTCTAGCTATGCCATCTGGAACATATAGCCTTCAAGGTCACTACAGCAGAGGAAGAGAGATAAAGGAGGCGCACACACTCCTAATTGTCTTAGACTGGAAGGGATACTCATTGTTGTCATTTGAACTTATTTGGCTTGAATTAATTCCATGGTTTCAACCTAACTGCATGGGGACTGAGAAATGTAAAGGAGAATGGGGATATTTGTTGACCGTTAATGGCTACTTTTACAATGGATATATTTTGAAAATAGAGCCACAGGCTTTGGTGATGGATAGACTGTAAGGATGTGAGAAAAAGTGGCAAAACACAGGTCATTCCTAAGATTTGACCTGTGTAATTGGAGGAACGGTTGGGAGGAGTTATTGACATAAGTACAAACCTGACTTGAATAGTATTCAAAAGTGTACTTTATTATATCTGTAGCCATAGCCATTATTGCTTGGTAGCATTATCTATACTTGATTTAGTGATATGATGATATACCTGTTTTATAAAATTCTTTGTAGTTTGTAAATGTGAGGTACTTATTTTTTCTAAACTAGAGTTTCAGTTCACCAGGTGATTCTTATGTATATGCAGGGCTGAGAACCACTAGTGTCAACCCTTGTAGACCACTGTAGCAACAAACAAACAACAACAACAAAGCAGTGTTACTCTCATTGAGATGAGAAGTTATGAGATGGTTTTGGGGAGACGAATGACGTGATTTGTTATTTTAACATAACTACTTTGGCTGCTTTATTGAAAATAGATTGCATGATATTTAAAGCAACAAGTCTATTGAATATCGGCAAGAGAGTGTGGGGAGATAAAAGAAGAGAAAAGGACTGGAAAGTGAGTCCTGGGGATGCTAACAGTTAGAAAAATGACAAAAAGGAGGAAGAATTAGTGGCCCATGAAGTAGATGGAAAACCAGAAGACTATGGTGTATTAAAATCTAAGTGAATAGTGTGTTTTAAGGAGTATTTTATACTACAACAGGATAGATTCTCTGACAAGCAGACTCTGAGACCAATTGTAGCATATGCAATGTTTATTAGGGAATGCTGGTGGGAGCAAAACCTGTGGGAGGCAGAGGAAGGAAGCAGCATGGGGCAAAGAGAGAGGTGGAGCTGCAGTGCTGATCTGATGATAGCCTCAGTTGATCCTGCAGAGTTAAAATGGCCCATCAGAGTTGTCCCTTGTTGGGCTGAAAGGGCTGGGCTTTTAACACCTGGCCACCATTAGTCATTGAATCTGTGTTTCCCTGGGAGGGGTGTAACCTTGAGCCAGGTGACTCTGCAGCCAAGGCAATTCCTTAAGTGTCTGACAGCCAAAGGCTGTTGACTGACATCCCTCCTAATGGCTGAGGCAACAAGTTATTCCTTGAGTGGTACATCATTGTGCCCACTATAATTCACTCCTTGCACTTAGATTTATGTACATATGTGTTTGTTTGCTTTTTTTCAGAGAGCAGATCCTCCAGGATCCTCCAAGATTCCAACTGGTTCCCCTCTTCCTGGGGTAAACTTAGAAAAGAAAGTTTAGTTGGGATAAACCACAGCCCTTGCTGCTGCAGGTGGTTTTGGGGTCACAAGTGATGCTCACTGTCTCTCTCCTCTACTATATGTTCCAGATTTCCCTCAACAATAGTTAGCATCTCTGGTGATTTCAGTGGCTTATCTGGTGGCATGGCCCAGAACCTCATTTCTGGGCACCATGCCCTTCTCAGGCCGGTGTTGCTTCACTTATTGATTTATCATCAAAATTTGGCAGGGGAGTACCAAACGGCACCCAAGTGCATCATAGGAGTGCAAAAATATTCCTCTTTGCCCCCATTTTGTAACAGCAGCCCTGCCAAGGTCGTGACTCTCCTTGAAAATAGCTGGTTTCTGGACACAAATAGTCCAAAGTGCTCAGGCAATGCTACAGCGTATAATACAAGGGGACTCTTGCTTTGTCCCCTGGTGGAAGTGTGGCTTATTTGGTTGCCAAGACCTCTAACTCTGCGGAAACTGGATTTTTTGGAAGAGAAAGTACAAGTCTCTCAAGTGACACTTAAGTCCTGGGTCTGGTCCTTAACTTTCTCTGAACTCCTGCTGCAGGGGATGAGAGCTTATTTGTACACCACCAAAGAGTCTCTCTGGCTCTCACACTTGGCTTTCAATTGCCAGTTAATTGTTGTCAGCCTTTCATTGTCTTTTTCTAGAGCATCAATAGATCTTAGTAATAGCCACTTATTTCCATTGTCATTATGGTTACTATTTCCTCATATTTTGCAAATGCCTGATACAGTGTGTTAGCTCATGCCTTCCCTTGCACTGGTGCCCCATCACAATTCACTACCAGTGGAAGTTTTAGCAATTGGGCCATCTAGTTGTACCAGGGTGTATCTGCGCTCCATCTACCACCAATGATGGACCTTAATTGCCAGCCACACAGTGACTAATCCAGCAACAAAAGCCATTCTATTCCTGCTTTTTTAGACCACTCCTGGTACATACTGTTGCAGGGTGAACTTTCTGGGAAGTAGACCATGAGAAGGGTTTAGTGTGCTGGCTGTTTATTAGGGTGTGATCATAGGTGAGGTGGCTTTATACAGCTGAGGCAAACTGTGAAGAAATGATAGGTGAAGGTGGTTGGCCAACACTACTCCCAGCAGCTGAGGTAAGATCATTGAACAAGGTAGGAATCATCAGTGAATATGTTTTTTTGAATGATATTTTGTGATCACTCTTAAAAAACTGAAATCAAAACAAACTTGACTTCTGTTGGAATATTATATTAGGAAGGGTACAGGTTAAGTTGCAATAACAAAAAACCCCTGCTATTAAAGGGCCTGGAACTTTATTTCATCCTCACATTACAGTCCAGCTCAGTCATCTACAACATTTGCTTTTTGCTTGTATAACCAAGACGGATCCTACACTTGTCACCATATATCAACCTATAGAAAGAAACAAAGCCTAGAGAATGCACACCCATTCCTTGTAAAGGCTCTATCCAGGCATTGTGCACTTAATTTCTTCGCACATTCCAATGGTCAGAACTTTATCACATGGCCAAACTCACATGCAAAGCTTGCTGGGAAATGTAGTTTAGCAAGGTGGCCACATGCCCATCCAAAACTTTATGAGGAGGGCTGTACTGAATGTTAGGGGACACCTTAAACTGAGCCGTACCTACCTGTACCGGGCAAAATAATATCCACAAATGGAAACTTACATTCAACCATCCATGAGATTTTACCTAATTTTAAGACTAGCTCAAAATAAAAATTCTTTGTGATAGACCTCACATTCACACTAAGGAGTCTAACCCAGATCTTGCATTAACCACTATGTTTACTGCTATTCTATAGTAACATTTTGATGGCAGATAACGAGTTTGATTTTCTAAGTTTCCTTCATCTACTATCTTGAATTTATGTGTTCCTGGTTTATCTCAGGTATTTATCTCTGAGTCATCCCTTTATTTCCTCTGATTCCATTGTAGGACTTTTTTTTTTTTTTTTTTTTTTTTTTGGTGAGGAAGATCAGCCCTGAGCTAACATCCATGCTAATCCTCCTCTTTTTGCTGAGGAAGACCAACTCTGAGCTAACATCTATTGCCAATCCTCCTCCTTTTTTCCCGAAAGCCCCAGCAGATAGTTGTGTGTCATAGCTGCACATCCTTCTAGTTGCTGCATGTGGGACGCGGCCTCAGCATGGCCGGAGAAGCGGTGTGTCGGTGCGCACCCGGGATCCGAACCTGGGCTGCCAGCAGCGGAGCACGCGCACTTAACTGCTAAGGCACGGGGCCGGCCCCTGTAGGACTTTTGACACAGTGAATGTTTAAGCAGTGTTTACTGACAGGTATGTAGACTGAGAGTCTGTATAGTACGTCAGCTACTACTTTACATTTTCCTCAAGTTTAAATTCAAGTCCCAGAAAAGCTGAAGACAAGGGGCATCTGCATATGGATTTGGCATAGTATTACTGCTCTCAGAGCAAATTATACCCATAATAAAGTCTGAAGGTTGTGTTCAAAAATTTTGTTTAAAAAATCTTGAGAGAGTCTTTTTCCTTCTTTTTCAAATTCTATCTTTTGAAGTCTGGGACTAAATTGGCATCACAATTGGTGAAAACAATCAGATTGGTCCTGTAAGATATTTTGGCAAAATTTATCAGGCGCTTTTAAATGTTTATTCCTTGACTTGGTAATTTCCATTTTGGGAACTTCAGCTCAAAGATATAACACTAATCATGAGAAAATTCTTGCACAAAGATATTTATATCGATATAGTTTGTAATAGTAAAAAACTAAAGAGAAACTAAATGTCCAGTTATAAGAGAATTGTTGAATAAGCTTATATTCATTTGTTAGAAAATAGACAACTATTAAAAATAACATGAAAAATATTCACAATGTTAAGTAAAAAAAAATCAGAATACTAATAGCTAGCACATATTCAGTGTTTACTATATGTCAGGTGCTTTTCTCAATACATTACATATGTTGTCTCTGAATTCTCATAACACCCCTGTGAGGAAGACACTGACGTTGTCCCTCTGATGCAGATGAGGAAGTCTAGGCACAGAAGATTTATAGTATCTTGATCAAGGTCATAAAGAAAGTAAACAGCAAAGATGAGATTTGAACCCAGGCATCGAGGCTTCAGAAGCCATACTCTCAACTGCCATGAGATGTTACCTTATATGTGGAGTACAGTGACTACATCTGGTAACGTAAAATTTTATCTCGTCTACTTGAGGAAAACATTAATTGCTGTGACTTGAGTTTGTCTTGGAATTAATGGACTCATTTACATAAAGTGCTAGAGAACTTTTAGAAGAAAAAAGATCAAGACCCAACTCCGCTCTCCTAAGCCAGCTGGACTGAGGTGGCCCTGAGTGAGGCCCTGGAATCAGGCAAGAGCAATATGACTCCAGAGATAAACTTTCAATAAAAGCAGAAAGGCACAGAATGATCAAGAGGTCTCTCTGCTGCTCTAAAGCTACAGGTCAAAACGGAGTGGTGTGGTTCTAATGGTGATACAGGGATGGGTGACACAAAGATATGCCCTATGCTAGCCAGGCTTGTGCCCCAGCAAAGCAGTTTTTGTGATTGAATCCAAATAATTATAATCTTGGGATCCAAGGCTAATGGTGGTGTGAAACATCCTTAGCTCCCATAACAGTGATGGAAAGACTGTCCTCTCTCCCACCTTGAAGAAATCCTCTGATCTGACTGGAGGGTAATAACTTCTTCAAAAGAAGGCTTAAGCCCAAGCATTAGCATTGGAACTGTACAGGATATTGATGTATTCCAGCATCCACAGTGGCAACTCTGCCTTTCTGCTGGTTTCGATTCAACCTCAGGCACCTGTTTTGGGGACTATTTGGACCAGACTGATCAACTCTGGTAGCTTTCTGGAATCTTTCATCTCCAAGGGAGCACATACATATTCTGGCTAAAGTAAGGAAACAAGAGCAAACAGGACTTGTCTTTTGGATGAGAAAATTATGAGTGAAGTGTGTGTTGTGTGTGTGTGTGTGTGTGTGTGTGTGTGTGTGTGTGAAGAACATGGCATGATTCAGGCTTAAATATTGTGCTTTGGAAACAAATTGTAAAGATAAACAGTATGGTTACTATAGATAATCAACGCTTTACAAAACAAGACAAATTATGCATAAGAAAGAAAAATGAGAGGAAATGCACCAAAATGTCAACATCGATTGTTTTATGATGATGGTTCTTGAGGTATTAAAAATGTTCTGTATGTTCACTCTTTTCTTTAAGGAATAAGCATTAGTTTTCTAATGAAAAATATAGGTAACATTATTTATCATTTTATCTGTAACTATTGTTGGGGAAAGACTAATGTTTTTCCTTATGTTCTTTTCAAACTATTTCTTAAACATATTAATTTGTTTCAGTCTATCATTTAAATATATTTCTTCATTAATTCACTGGACCTTTTGAAGAAGAATCAACATTTACAAAAAAATTTATTTACTTTCTGCACAGAGTGGACAGGACTTCAGCATTTCACTTGTATAATACACTGCCTTCTAAACAGGCAACATAAAGACCTTAGGGAAACACTAAGGATGTGCATTTATGATCTATGTGCACAGTGAAATCTCAAGGAAATCAGCCCTTCACACACTTTGTCTCAAAATGCCCACATCAACCATGCATTAAAATTTAGTAGTTCAGGGAAATGCTCACCAATGTCATTTTCATAACCTCTTACAGGGAGCAAGGATAATTCTATAAAGTTGTTCTCTGCATTTTAACACCTCCTTAGTCTGCACTTTTGGCATGTGAAAATTAAATTAAGGGAAACAAATTACATTGCCAAATTCTATCATATGTTGATGTTTTTTACATTTCTCTAAAGCTAAAATGATTTAGGTTTTGTTTTGAAAGTTGCTTGGGGTTGCTTCACTGTAGAAAATCACTGAGACAAGTTTGTTCACCCAGACAACAGTCCGTGACTTCTACCAGCATACTGGTGCCTTTTCAGAGAGGTAACTTGCAGGTGTCAGTAAATGCCTTGCTTTTCCTAATGCTGGTTTCATGGTCCTGGGAAAGGATAATAGAATGCAAGGTACCTGGTAAATCTCAGTAAACAAATCACGGTGTATGTTACCTTTGGGAAGTTGAAATACTTAGTAGACTTCTTCTACCCTTTGGAGCAATGGCCCAATCGGGATCACTGTGTACTGCTGTTCATGTGGTGCACTGCACAATTCCAAGGGGGTTCCATTCACTGTACTATCTTGTGAATGGCACCTTTTGAAGTTGTACATACATCAGGAGAAAATATTAACTATCACAGTGGTATAATGGAAGGAACATTGTTCTGAGAGCTAGAAGAATGCAATTCCTTACCTGACTTTGCTAGTGTTGAGCTGTTATCTTGATGAAAATTTTAAAGGATAAAAGCGTAAGCTGGTCATCTGGGTGACCACTTTATATCAGTAATGGCTATTCTACTTTAGTGCCTGTTTTTCCATTTTGTTTAAGATCATAGAAACAAGAAGTAGACATCTAAAATGACAGCAATTGGCATTTTTAAAATAATAGTTTTGAGATATAATTCACATAACATACAATTCACCGATTTAAAGCATACAATTCAATAGTATTTAGTATATTCACAGAATTGTGCAACCATCAATACAATTTTAGGGCCAGCCCCGTGGCTTAGCAGTTAAGTGCACACGCTCCGCTGCTGGCAGCCCGAGTTCGGATCCCGGGCGTGCACCACTTCTCCGGCCATGCTGGGGCTGCGTCCCACATACAGCAACTGGAAGGATGTGCAGCTATGACATACAACTATCTACTGGGGCTTTGGGGGGAAAAATAAATAAAAATAAAATCTTTAAAGATCAAATTTCATTAAAAAAAAATACAATTTTAGAACATTTTCATTACCCCAAAAGGAAACCTCATATCCATTAGCAATTAATCCCCATTTCCCTCCAGCTTTCCTTACCCTTACATCCCAGCCCTAGGAAACCACTAATCTACTTTTTGTCTCTATAGATTTGCTTATTCTTGACATTTCGTATAAATGGAATCATATAATAGGTAGTCTTTTATAACTGCCTTCTTTCATTTAGCATAACACTTTCAAGATTTGTCCATGTTATAGCATGTATCAATACTTCATTCATTTTTATTGCTGAATATTATTCCATTGTAAGTATATACCACATTTTGCTTATCAGATCATCAGATGATGGCCATTTGGGTTGTTCACACTCTTTGGCTATTATGAATAATGCTGCTGTGAGCATTTGTGTACACTTTTTTTGTGTGAACATATGTTTTAATTTCTTTTGGGCATAGACCTAGGAGTGGAATTGCTGGGTCAAATGGTAACTCTATGTTTAAACCATCTGAGACACTGTTAGATTGCTTTCCAATGTGGCTGCACCATTTTACAATCCCACCAGCAGCATGTGATGGTTCCAATTTCTCCATAGCCTCAAGAACACTTGTTATTATCTGTCGTTTCAATTATAGCTCTCCTAGTGGGTATAAAGTGGAACCTCATTGTGTTTTGATTTGCATTTCCCTGATAGCTAATGATGTGCTTATTGGGCATTTGTATATCTTCTTTGGAAAAATGTCTATTCAGCAGTCAACCTTTAATTGAGTATTTCTCAAATAACAATTTCTTTATAGAAACTTGAGAGTCCTCAAATTCTCAATAAGTGAGAAATATTAGATTTTTTTCATCCCAAGTTTAACATTCTGTCATTTTATATGATATGTATGACCTGAGAAGGTACACAGCCCATAGTATCTCTCCTCACCAGACTGTAAACTCCAGGAAGACAAGTGCAGTCTGTTTTAGTTATTGTTGAGTTTTTAGCAGCTAGTAGAGGACTTTTAATATGATAGATACTAAATAATTGTTTAATGGAAGGATGAATAAATGGACACATCTCTTGTTCAAAAACACTGACCTATTCTGCTTGCCTAGGGCTGATTATATGATCTTTTCTATGCCCTCCAGGCCAGGCTTATTATGAAATTATTAAAAGTAATAGTACAGGGGCTGGCCCAGTGGCTTAGTGGTTAAGTGCGTGCGCTCTGCTATTGGCCGCCCGGGTTCGGATCCGGGTGTGCACCGCCGCACCACTTGTCCGGCCATGCTGAGGCGGTGTCCCACATACAGCAACTAGAAGGACATACAACTATCTACTGGGGCTTTGGGGAGAAAAAGGGAAAAAAAAATAGTACAACCTTAATCACCTGCTACTTAACCAAAGATGATTATTATTATCAACCAAAAATGTACTTGTTTCAAGAGAAATACTGTTCCTATGAGGAGAAGAAGATGACTCTGATCATATCTTTCAGGTCTTTCCAAGTATGTTGTAATATAATAAGAAATATATTTGGTCTTTGTCTTTGGTTCCTGGAACAGAGCAACTAATGTAATAAAATAAATTAATATTTGGTTTTTGTCCCCAGTTCGTGAAATATCTCCAGAGTGATAAAGGTGAAAGCAGTGTCTATTGTTATTGATGACAAGCCCTTTTCAACCCCACCTGAGTTTATTTTAATGTGGTGACTTTTGGAAAGCCCCTAAGGATAGGGGTGCTGATTGCCAGGGGAACCAACCATGTGATTAGAGGGTTGGAATTTTCAGCCCCACCCCCAATCTCTGAGGAGAGGAGAGGAACTGGAGGTTGCTAATCACCAATGGCCAATGATCTAATCACTCATGCCTATGTAATGAAACCTAGGAAAAAAAACCTAACCAAAGGGATTTGGAGAGTTTCTGGGTTAGAGAATAAGAACGCATCCATGTGCCAGGAGGGTGGCGCACTCTAAACTCTGTGAGGAAAGAAGCTCCTGTGCTTGGGACCCTTCTGGCTCTCTCTGTATCTCTTCATCTGGCTGTTCATTTGTAGCCTTTAATATATCCTTTGTAATAAATTGGTAATAATAAATAAATGGTTTCTCTGGCTTCCGTGAGCCATTCTAGCAAATTATTAAACCTGAGGAGGGGGTCATGAGAGCCTCCAGTTTATAGCTTGCCAGGCAGAAGTATAAGTAACAACCTAGGAATTGGAATTGACATCAGAAGTTGGGGGCAATCTTGTGGGACTGATCCATTAACCTGTGGTGTCTGCCCTAACTTCAGTCTGTCAGTGTCCGAATTAAGTTGAATTGTAGGATACCCAACTGCTGTCAGAGAATTGGTCAGTGTGGGAAAATACCCTCACATTTGGTGTCAGAAGCGAAGTGTAAGAGTAAAGTAGAGAAAAATGGAAGTTTTTCCTTTTACCAAGCATTCCCTTATTTTTGTCACTAGTCCATATTCACCAAGGGTCAGGCAAGAAACCTGTAGGTTAGTGCCAACAAATAATAATTAGAGGTGAGCGATTTGTTGGTGAGGTAATATTTAATTCTATATTTCTTGATCCTGGTGATTCTAAGCAGTCTTATAGATTCTGCAGAAATGGAAAATGAACACCAAAATGCAGCTGTTCATTGGACAGTCTGAGTGAGTGAAATGTTGTCCCTCCAATCCTCAGCAAGCAACGATGAGGAAGGCAGGTGTTATGCACTGAATTGTTTCCCACCCCTCCTCCCCAAATTCCTATGTTGAAATCCTTACCCCTGGCACCTCAGAATGTGACAGTGTTGGGAGATAGGGCCTTTAAAGAGGTGATTACATTAAAATGAGGTCATTAGGGTGAGTTCTAATCCAATGTGACTGGTTTTCTTATAAGAAGAGATTAGACACAGACATGCACAGAAACGAGGCCGTGAAAAGACACAAGCCAAGGAGAGAGGCCTCAGAGGAAACCAGCCTTACAAACACCTTGATCTCAGGATTTCAGCCTCCAGAATTGTGAGAAAATACATTTCTGTTGTTTTAAGCCACCCAGTTTGTGATATTTTGGTATGGCCACCCTAGCAAATTAATATACCAGGTATAGGTTGGGTGGCAGTAGAAAGGGAAATCTGGGATTAACTGTTGCCATAGGAGCACTGTTGGTTCTTTGCTTGGACGATTAGAGAGATACAGGCAGTTGAGATAACATGCATCTACCAAAAACCAGATGGATCTAGAGAAAAGGCATTCCTGTTCTTCATCTTTTGATTAAACACCTCCTCAATATCTCTTTGGGCTAAGAGCCAGGACCATTTTTCTAGTTACAAAGGACATGTTCTAAATCAAAGAGCATAGTAGGCATTCAAAATGACAAATGGCAAATTTTCTGGGTTTAGCACTTGAACATTAAATGGTGGACTGCTACAGAGTGAATATGATTTTCTTTTTTCTGTTTTTTTTTATCTTTGTTCCTTTAATATTTTACTATGTTATTAAGAGTTATTAGCACAATAAAAATATAAATATCATGGTGACAACTTTTTTTATTGTAGTAAAGTATACATAACATAAAATTTACCATTTTAACTATTTTTAGTGGTATAGTTCTGTGGCATTAAGTACATTCCCATTGTTGTGCAACAGTCATAACCATCCATCTCCAAACTTTTTAAATCTTCCCCAAATCCAGTGATAACTTTTAAAATAAGTTTTTGATTTTAACTTGTAGCCAGATGAATAATGCTAATAATCATAGGAGGAAGTTTCCAGCGAAGTTCCACAGGGTTCTTTCTCCCTCCTTCCCATCTTCTTCTTCCCTCTCTTCCTCCGTCTTTCACTTCCGTTCCTTCCTCTCTTAGTCCCTCCCCTCCTCCTTCCCTCCTTCCTATACAATGTCCATCATAAAAAAATTTCTAGAGTCTTCTAAACATATTTATACACAATTAGATATAAAGGATAAAAGTGGGCTTCATTTGTTTTAATTCTTCTTCCCAAAGGAACTGATAGTGACCCTTTACCAATGTGGCTGTAGGATGATCAATCATTTGTCTATCCCTTCTTTTATAATATCTTTTCCATACAAAAGTTTTAAATGCTCACATTTAGCGTAACAATGGATATAATAGATTTTCTTTCTTGGGTTCATGTCTGTCTGTTGTTTGTTTTATATTTTTAGTTACTTTTTTCCATTTCAGTTTTTCCTGGTTGGATCAAGTTGCTGATCCTTTCTTTTTTTTAGCTTGCTCTCTCTTGCTTTTTGGGAGTTTTATTCTTCATTCCATTGCTTTACTGTCTACCTACTTTTGTTAAGAGCAAAATACATTTATCTATTATATGAAAATAATTTATAAATAATTCTTTCTCATAATAAACTATGTTTTTCAATTCTGTCTCCATTTCCCAAGAAGAGATATTGAGAAGAGTCTGCCTCTGCATCCTGCCTCATTCTAATGCTTTATTTTTTTTCTGAGATATCTTAGTATTTTTAGTTCCTGATTATTATTATGTTTTCCCCAGTAGTATGTCTTTTCTATGCCAAGAATCTTTACTTGACACTTAAATTACATACCCTTAGCCAATATATCATTATCCATTTAGATTCAACTATGTATATTGCAAAGTTAATTGTTCTATTCTTTTTCAGTTTCTTCCCTTATGTTGAAGTCTCTGTCTAACATTTGCATTTTTGGTTACAGTTTTTTCCTGAGAATTTTTCTCAGAAAAATTTCCTTCAATTTACTTAATTATCATCTTTCCTCTATGTGTTCTTCTTATGTTTTTTTCCTCTTGGACCATCTATTATTTTTAGTTCGTACTCTCAGATTCATCCTCCAAGTCTCTAATGTTTTCTTAATATTTCCCATCTCCTTTATTATTATTTTTACATTATATCTTTCTCTTAATTTTTCAGGCCTAATTTTGATTTGAACAATGCCTATTCAATTCAACTTCAATTTATCCTTGAATTTTATAGTTGTGTTTCACTTTTTTCCACAAAAGCTTTTTTGTGCTAATTTTGTATGTCCTTAATTGCTCTTATTATTTTTTCCCGTGTTGTTCAAGCTACTGTCCTTTTTTCTCAGAAGTTCTATTTCATTAAGAGTCCCTCATTCTGTGTTTTCTTATGTGTTCCTCTATCTAGTGGCTGCTCTTCTTTTTTCCTTTGTTTGCCTTTTGGTGCTGAGGTTGAACTTCTGAAGTACATTAAGTCCTGACAATCTTACAGTTTCTATTTGGAGTCTTGGTTGAGCCAGGGAGCCAGGCAACAACTTGTAAGGCTCCTTCTAGAGTCTAGATCCTTGGGGGAGGTTTCTCTGCTTACCAACTTCAGTATTGCTAAGGCTGGTGTCCCTCATCTTGTAAAATAAAAGAGGTTTCCATGAAGCTTTTTAACTCCTTTTTAGGTCTTCTGATCCAAAGAGTCAAATCTAACCTCCAAGGCACATTACTTGGACAGTGGCAGTATGTCAAGACCTCTTCAGAATTCACCATATTTAATTGGCTTTCCATTCCAGAAGTCTCTCCAGATCATTACCAGCCTCTCACTTCTTCCAGATGTTTCCTTGAGAACTCAGCATAGCCAGAGGACTTGATTCTGTCTTTGAGAGACCAGCTTAGTTTGGGAGATGATCCGTTGGATTACACTTCATGGGTAAGGGCACGAAAAACAATTCTAATTTGTCATTATATAAGAATATCTTTCTACTCCTCAGTTCTTCAGAAATTATTATCCATAAGAGAACTGAAATGTGAGGGGTCAGCCCAGTGGCATAGTGGTTAAGTTCATGCACTCCGCTTCAGCAGCCTGAGATTTGCAGGTTCGGATCCCAGGTGTAGACCTATGCACTGCTTATCAAGCCATGCCGTGGCAGGCGTCCCACATATAAAGTAGAGGGAGTTGGGCATGGATGTTAGTCCAGGGCCAATCTTCCTTAGCAAAAAAAGAGGAAGATTGGCAACAGATGTTAGCTCAGGGCTAGTCTTCCTCACCAAAAAAAAAAAAAAAGAACAGAAAAGTGTTTTCCATTCATATACATAGTCTTCATTTCTGAGAACCAATGAGCTATACTTGCTATATATCATTAAGTATTTTTCTTTGCAGTGAAAAACCACAATTAATTTCTTGTTTTTTTAATTTGTTTTGTTTTGTTTTGCTTTAGTGAGGAAGATGGGCCCTAAGCTAACATCTGTTTCCAATCTTCCTCTTTTTGCATGAGGAAGATTGTCACTGAGCTAACATGTGTGCCAATCTTCCTCTGTTTTGTATGTGGGACGCCACCATAGCATGGCTTGATAAGCAGTGTGTAGGTCCATGCCCGGGATCTGAACCCATGAACCCAAGCCGCCAAAGTGGAGCACGTGAACTTAACCACTATACCACCAGGCTGGCCCCTCAATTTCTTGTTTCTGAGTAGAGTTGAAGTCTAAGAGAAAAGTTTTCTTTTTCTCATTTATTTGAAATGCCAACATGACTATACTGTCTATAGCAGAGCCTGCAATCACTGAAGAGAAGAAGTAACTTCACAATACTCACGCACATATAGGTTGATATATTCACATGACTATCACATTTGTAAGCTCCACTTGGCTACTGAATATCTGATTTGGATCAATTTCCTGTGTCAGAGATGAATGTTTGTAGTCAAAACCAGCTATTACAAATAAGTAGGTGCTAGAAGGAATTTATCTTCTCACTAAGCATGAATTTATTGAGTACCTGTACATAGAATTGCATTGTCCTAAGAGATTATGTTGGAGAAGGAAAGGGCAAAGAGGACTGTGAAAGCAGCAAGAGTTTGGACCCTATCCCTGAGGACCTCACACATCTAATTAGAATATATTATATTTATATAATGAGGTCTGTATTGGAATTCTATACATTAATGGATGGTTACAAAAAGATGTGCTTAAAGATATGTATTGAGAGACCAACTATTCAATCCATGTAGTGTAGTGGAAAGCACTATATATGCTACACTATATATGTAGTAGTATATATACAAACTTAATTGGAACCTCATAGATGACCCTGAACCACAGAAAACTGTGGGCATAAATCCCAATTCGCCTACCTATTTGCTGAGTAACCTTGAGTATTAGAGTTGTAAAAATGGGAATATATTTTAAAAAAGGGAATATAGTAGGGAAGAATTAAGATGGTCCTATTTGAGGGATTTAATCTTAACATGATACATACCAGAATGTAGAATTAATGCTGTATAACTTCTGTCTTCCTATTCACAGTCACAGGAAAGGCAAAATTGTGATAATGTCACTTACATAACAGAAATAGCTAACACGTATTGAGCACTAACCATGTGCCAAGCATTGTGCTAAGTATTTTACATGTATTATCTCATTTTTCCCTCACAACAGTCTTATGTGTTATATACTATTATTATCACTGTTTTACACATGAGAAAAAAGAATTAGACAAGTGAGTGCGTATGAGTGTGTGTGGCATGGAGTTTGGAGATGTGTGTGTGTGCATGTGGTTGTATGTAAAATTGTCTTGCAAAGCTTGCCACAAATACTTTTTTTCTTTTTCTTTTCTTTTTTTTTTTTTTTTTTAGCAATTCACTATCATGAAAATTGGTAGTGGAAGAAATCTAGACTCTTCTTCTTATTGGAACTGGTAAAGTAGCTCCCCATTTGATATTTACAGTTGTGTTCATTGTGATGTCAATTTACGATTCTCTTAATGCTCCAATGAGACCATAGGATGTATATCTAAACTTAATACCGCTTGAAAAAGATGAAACTAGAAACTAGTCTGTGTCACTGATCTCAGGAAAGATGTTAGCATCAACAATCAGCGCTGGTCTGTCCAGTATGAATGCCTGAAGCCCAGGTTACATTTCTTTAGAAGTTCTTACTTCTTTATGGCCTCCTATATCTTTCTTTCCAAATGAAACATACAATATACTTATGAGATCTTGGCAGGAGAGAAAGAGTTTCTTGACAGCATTTAAATGTTACTTAGTATTTATGTGATTTATAATCAAATATTATACCATCTCTTACACTGTTGATTCCTGATTTCACAATTTCCTATGTTTCCCTGCCAAGGATTACCAAGAAAAAGCTTTATGATGCCTAAATGGTGATATAATTTAATTGTCATATACATTAATGACATTAGAAAAATATTTTCTAACCTTTTGGTTTTAAAGCAGCAAAACACTTTTTTTTAAGTGGCACCTTATGTGGAATGCTCTAGTAGGTTTAAAACAAATTTTCCAACACCCCTTCCTCTAAAAGGTGGGATCTAATTCTTCTTGCTTTGAGTGTGGGCTGGACTTACTGACTCTCTTCTAACGAAAAGGATATGGCAACAGTGACAGTGAGTGACACGTAAAAAATGACATTGGGGCTTTCTCTTTGCTCTCTCTCTTGGATCACTCACTCTGAGGGAAGGTAACTACCATGTCGTGAAGACCCTCAAGCAGCCTTATGGAGAGGTCCACATGGGGAGGAACTGAGGCCTCTAGCCAACAACCATGTGAGTGGAAGCATTGACTACAGCATTGGCCAACATCTTAATTGCAACCTCATGAATGACCCTGAACCATAACCATGCAGGTAAGCTACTTCCACATTCTTGACTCTCAAAACTGTGGGAAGAAATATTTATTTTTTAAGTAATTAAGTTTAGGAATAATTTGTTACACAACAATGATTAACTAATTCAAATGCCAATATATAAAATAGTTTTAAATGGAATTGCTATTTTTGAAGATTGTTAGGCAGAACCAGGAGAAACTTGACTCTGTAGGCCTCTCCATCATCCCCAGCTGAGGTCTGGGAAACACCTCAGCATGGCCGTAATGACTTAACAGAGCATTCGATTGTGGCCCGTTGGTGTAGAATCCACTTCTGTGCTCTTGAGATGATGATTCAATTTGATTTCATTTGCTGAATCAGAAAAATCTTCCTACAAGGAAAGGAAAGAAAAGCCTTGATTTACCACATCCTAAATTTCCCTAACTCATCCTTTAATAGTCAAGAAGAGAGATTATCTACAGACTGAAGGGATATATTATTCCCTTCCCAGTGTTTGAACACAGAGAGAAGCTCTTTGATATTCTGCATATTGTGTGTGTACGTACTGGATGCGTGCATGTGTGTGTGTGCATTTTCTGGAATTATATTTATTTGTCCTTAAAAACTCCTAGTTGAGTCAGCCCTGATATCCTAGTGGTTAAAGTTCGGTGCACTCTGGGTTCGGTGGCTCGGGTTCAGTGCCTGGACGCAGAACCACACCACTCATCTGTCAGTAGCATGCTGTGGCAGCAGCTCACACAGAAGAACTAGGACTTAAAACTAAAATATACAACTATGTACTGGGGCTTTAGGGAGAAAAAAAAAGAGAGAGGAAGATTGGCAACAGATGTTATCTCAGAGCAAATCTTTACCCCCTCCCCCCAAAAAACCTCCTAGTTATGATCTATGAAGGCTATTTTATTGTAGCAAGACCAGAATTCAATACTAGGTATGCCACCTTGCAGTCATATGAACTTTGGAAAATTATTCATCTTTTGGGGGCTCAGTTTTTTAACTATAAAATAAGAATAATATTTATATCTCAAAGAATTGTCAAGATTATGTGAGGTATTTTGTTAATATATGTGTGTGTATTTCTTAGCACAACTTTTGTAACAAAGTAGGCACTTAATAAATGTTTATTTTCCTCTTAGCTATTGCTTTTCACTTTTTCCTTGATGTAGAAATGTCAATTTAAATTGTAATTCATATTCTTCTCTTTCTCTCTCTCTCTCTCTCTCTTCCTCTTTTTCTCCCTCTCCTGTTTTGTTATAAAAATAAAGCAGTTTATGGGGCTGGCCCCATGGCCTACTGGTTAAATTCCATGTGCTCTGCTTTGGCGGCATGGGTTCAAGGGTTCAGTTCCCGGGCGTGGACGTACACCACTTGTCAGCGGCCATGCTGTGGCAGCGACTCACATACAAAATAGAGGAAGACTGGCACAGATGTTAGCTCAGAGTAAATCTTCCTCAAGTGAAAAAAAAAAAGAGGAAGATTGGCAACAGATGTTAGCTCAGGGCTAATCTTAGCAAAAAATAAAAAATAAAGCAGCTTAAAGCTAATATAAATTATAATCAGGTACATGTAGAAACTGCATTAGCTGAGATTTTTGCCTTATTTATGTTTTCTTTCTTTTCCATGGCTTATTATTTCTATTTTGAAGAGATTTATTGTATGTGTGGGGCTTTATTTTTGATAAGCTGATTCAAGTCCTTTCTGGAAGTTAGTAAGGTATATAATTAAAAATTAAACAAACAAATTTTGGTTTCCTTGCTTTGCAAGGTGGTTATATTAATCAAAAAAAAGTTGTAATGATAACTTTGAACATTCAAGATCCTTTTTGCTGTGGCATGTTTTCTTGAACATACTCACTGCCTGAGAATGAGAGCTATAAAGGACTTCCATAGGACTCTCCTAGGCTTAAGAATGATGCATTTATATAAAACTTTTTCTTACTATTGAGGACCATGTGAAACTTTATATTACTCTCCTGGTTGATGACTATTCATGAGTTAAGATTGCACTGACTTGAGGCCTCAACCAGAGACTTAATATGAATCAAACAAAACTTAAATAAAATAAAGTGGTTAGAAAACTCCTGAATGCCTATCCTTCTCTATTCTCTTAAGATTTAATGTTCTCTTTCCAAAGACGAAATACTTGGTACTTCTTTAATACATTTTCTGTTGTCCCTTTTGTTGCCAGCTATTTATTTCAGAATGCATTTGCTAGAGATCTTTGCATGAATTCAGTTAGAATTCCATGTGAAAAAGAATATATAGAGAGAAACATGGAGATTTTAGGTTGCCCTACTTCTTATATGAAATTGAGGTAATTCTTGTCATTGGATGTAGAGAAGTATAGCCAAGTCCCCTTTGGTGGTGTTTTAAATGATTGCATTTTATGTATAACCCATACTCTTGGTAAAGAGAAACTTCAGAATCTCTTGAACTTTTTCTTATGTGGGCTATCGATGGAAGGGGCCTGCAATGATAGACTGAAGAACACATTGTTTTATTGGAGCTAATATACTTCTGACTTAACATGGCTGAGTGGGAACTCAGATTTACTTCTGTCCATTTCATAAATCACATTTAAATGGCAGGACAAAATGCAAAAGCAAAAATAATAACACAGACAGGCACTGCTTAAATCAGAACTCCGTTCCTGCAAACATGACATCCTGCATAAATATCTAACCAAAGCCTGTTTTTTATTTTAAATGAGAAAAAATTATGATGTATTGTATACAACCTAATATGCCCAACCATTTTCCTAAAACACAGTGAAAGGCGTACACATAAATAAAAGCTACTACTCTAGGATATAATACACTTAAAAGATTAATTCATTACCACTAAAATAACAATATGTTTTTTAACAATAAGTTGCTTTTTATGCAGTAACATATTGCACATTCTTTATGATTCTGATGTTCTAGCAATCATATTTGGAACATAACTAGACTTTTCTTCCAGATAGTTTTGTTTAAAGTGTTGTATTATGTAGTAGAATTTAAAAATAACATTTTTATTTACAAATGTTGGCTGAAAATGTATTAAGAGATATGTTTGCACTCTGAAATTTGGGTTTAAAAACTAAGAGGTGATCTAACAGAAAAACAGTAACTGGGAAGATGTTCTAAGTCTATGCCTGTTATTCATACCAGCTCTAGAAAGCAAGAATGAGCAATGAAAGAAGACCCCCCAAACTGAGGAATCTCTAGAAGCTATAAATCAGGTAAGATTAGGTAGATTCCTAGTTCCAGCAGAATTGAAGAACCGGTACCGCTTACAGAAGAAAGAAAGAATTTCCAAAATTAAGTGACCTTTTTTAGGAAAACTCTAGAATGATGTGACTGTCAGAGACAGTAAGACCTGGAAGAGAGAGTAGGCTGTGGACTAGTATGTAGATTTTTTGGTTAATGCCTTCTTGTCCCAGCTTTCTGGGAAGATGGCTTAGCATTTGCTCACAGGATAAAAGGTGAACTTACTTCTCCAGATAAAGTTGGAGATCTGTTATAGGAGACTCTCTTAGTAAACTGTGGGGCAGAGAAAGCATCAGGCTATAGCCTATATAAATTTAGGCCCAGATGTAGGTTCCAACATTGTGAAGGCAAGATTCTTCTCTTTCCTAGGCAAACTCAAGGAGCTGTGTTTTCTTTCCCTCCTTACTCCCTCAAATAACTCTTGGAACTTTAGTTCTGTATTCACTGCCAGAAGGACAAGTCATTTTGCTTCAATGTAGGAAATATATTTTAGCTTCCAATATGAATCAAACTGAAAACTCATTCCTATATGTTCCAATTAAAGGATAAAAACAAAGGAAGTCAAATAAAAAACATTCAGTTCAGCAAAATTCAGGAAAAATCATATATAAATCACATGAAAACATGATACACACAAAAAATAAGAAGAGTAAATGAACCAAAATACAGATGATTTTAATCAATTATGTTCCTCCATTAAAAGTTTTTCACAGAGTGATTACAAATTCCATGTAGAAGATATTTATAAGATTGAAAATAAATGGATGGGGGAAATATTATGGAACTAAAAACACATAGAAACAGAGATAGTGGTATTTGTATGAGAAAAAGTCAAATTCAAGGCAAAAAGCATTAGGTTGATCAAACAAGAAAGTTGGACATAATTTAACTATAAGCCACTGAAGAGTTATAAAAATAATATACAATCATGATACAAATAACATAGCCCCTGGTATAAAAATGTACAAAGTGTCAGTTGTTAAAGAGAAAGAAGAATTTGATAAAATACATTAATTTATTAATTTAACAAATATATTTTTAATACTTTGGCTGTTTGTGCTAGGCATTGAGGATACACAAATAAACAAAACAAAACAAAACAAGTCCTTATCTTCAAGGAGTTCACATTCTATTGTAGAGAGAATAACCACATGCCAAACATATATCCAGTGGGTAAGATGATGGTAAGTAATTTGAAGGAAAATAAAGCATGATAAAGAGTGTTGGAGCAGGGCTAGTTTATATAAGGTAGTCAGAGAAAACCTCTCTGAGGACTTGATATTTGAGTTCAGATCTCAGGGAAGAAAGAATATCAGTGATGCTGATATCTCAGACAATAGCATTTTAGGTAGAGGACACAGCAAATACAAAGTCCCAAGGTAGGTGCATGTCTGGACAGGAGACCAGATTGGTTGGAGTGGAGTCAGTGTGAAATCCGAGAGCAAACAAGAGGCCATATCATGCAAGGCCTAACAAATGTTATGGTAAGGACTTTTGATTTTATTCTATGGATTGGATAAAATACTGGAGTGTTTTAAACAAATAAGTTATATGATCTGATTTATATTTTAAAACCATCTCTACTGTAGCAGAGAGAATAGTCTGTAAGGTTGCAAGCACTGAAACAAGCAGAACAGGTGAGAAACTTGGACCAGGATGATAGCAATGAAGGTTGTCAGAGGCAATGAGATTCTGGGTATATTTTGAAGGATTGTATATTCTGATATATTTGGATATGAGATGAGAGAGTAAATTAGAAGTTAAGAATGACTCTAGGATTTTGGCTTGAGCAACTAAAGGAATGGAGGTGCTATTTATTGAGATAAGGGAGGCTGCAGGAAACACCAATTTGAAGGAACAACTCAAGAGTTCCATTTATGACATGATTAGGTTGGGATGTCTATTGAACATCCAAATGGAGATGTTGAGTAGATGTTGAGTAGATGGTAGAATGTATGAATCTGGAGTTTATGGGTGAAGTCTAACCTAGAAATGGAAATATCGAGTTGGCAGTGTATATTACAATACATTAAAACCTAGGTTAAATTGCTTAGGTAGTGTTGAAGGAGAAAAGGTCCAAAGTCTGACCTTGGACAATTCAATGATTAGAGAAGAGGAACTGGAGAAAGAATAGTGGAGTATAAGGATAATCAGAGACCCAGTGAAGTAAGTGCTTTGAGAAGGAAGGAGCTATCAAATGCCAAATGTTACTCGTGAATCAAGTAAGTTGAAGATTGATCATTGACCATTGGATTTGGCATTTTGAGAAATGGTGAGAAAAAGACTATGATAAGAATAATTTAAAAGAGAATGTGAGAAGGAGTGGACACTGGAAGTATAAACAGATTTTTGGAGAGTTTTGTTGTAAAAGAGAAGCAAGAATATAGTGCAGCAGCTGGAGGGGGACGCGATATGGAGGGAGAGTTCCTTTTAGTTGCATAGTTATTATAGCACATTTTCACACTGACTGGACTGAGACAGTAAAGAAAGGAGAATTGAGAGTGAATGAGAGAAAAATTACAATAATGATGTTTCTGAGAAAGTAAGATTTGTCATATAAATGGATAGGTGCACAGTGAAACATTAATCAGAAATTAACACATGAACAATGAGGATAGGCTAAGTTACACTAAAGTGACAAAAATCTCAGTGGAATCAAGTAATAGAGGTTTATTTTTCACTCACACTTTTTGTACATTGTGAGTCAGTCCTGGCTTTGCTCCATGTTGTCTTTATTCCATGCTCCAGGTGGACAGAATAGTCTTTATTTGGAATATTGTCTAGAGGGAGCAAAAAGCAAACATGTGGACCATGAGATGCTCTTAAGCTTCTGCTCAGAGTATATGCATATTATTTCTTCCAATATTGCATTGATCACATCAAGTCATTTGGCCACTCTTGAATTCAGTGACATAGGGATATATGTATTCCCACAAAAAGAGAAGCCAATGAAAGTATCTCTTGGAATAGACTCAGGGAGCAAATATTGGGAGGGGGTGGCATGGGTGCTCACTTATGATTCACTTCTGGTGAGGTTCCTTGTCACTTAAACAATACTCCTTATATTTCTCCTCCCCCGGCCACTCTTACTATTCTTTTGAAATTGTCAGTCCTCCCTTATCTTGTTCTATTTGTTAAGTATCAAATTCAGATTCTGTGGCCCCATCTGATAATCTTCAGTAGTTTATTCCTTTTCCATACAATCCTCTTGGTTGCCCTCTCCCTTTTTTCCTTCACCCCAAACTATCCTATTATACTCTTACTTTTAATTAGAGCATTAAATACAGACCTCAAATTAGTAGTGACTGTGAACAAAAAATTTTTTTTTTTTTTTTTTTTTTTTTTTTTTTTTTTTTTTTTTTGTGAGGAGGACCAGCCCTGAGCTAACATCCAATGCCAATCCTCCTCTTTTTTGCTGAGGAAGACTGGCCCTGGGCTAACATCCATGCCCGTCTTCCTCTATTTTATATGGGACGCCGCCACAGCATGGCTTAACAAGCGGTGCGTCGGTGCGCACCCGGGATCCGAACCGGCGAACCCCGGGCCGCCGCAGCGGAACGTGCGCACTTAACCGCTTGCGCCACCAGGCCGGCCCCTGTGAACAAAAAATTTTAAAGGGAAGAGAGGACTTTATCATAAAATATTTTCAGAAGGTAAAAGGAAATGTTTGAAACAAAGCAAAGTAAGGAATTCAGAACAGTTAGATTTCTACATTAGAATAGCTTATGCCAACACACTTCTGCTTCCAGGAATGTGGAATAATTGTACTTTTCTCTATTCTTCCTGCCAAATACAACGAAAACCCCTGGACTTTATATATAAAACAAATATAAGAAGCCTTTGACAATGAAGAGAAAAAGACAGACAGCTAGAGACCTTGGTACACAAGGAATGAAATGGTGGTGGATTCCCTAGCTTTTTGGTTTGCCTCACATATATAAGACTTGGAGCTAAAGAAGCTAGAAACCTGGAAACACTAATTGAGACCCACTAAAAAGGGCCCCCAAAAAGCAATCTCTCTTTAGCCAAAGGACCAGGAAAGATGTAGCCTACCAAGGCAGAAACTTTTAGATAATAACCACTCTACTCCAGTCAAGTACCACAGGAAAATTGTAGTCACACCGCCACCATGCCAGCAAAGGCCAAGTGGTGAGCCTAGACTTCCACCCTCATGAGGCTGTAATGAGGCTCCCTAAGATCCCCACTGGGGTGATGTCAGAGAAGGCCAAGTAGGGAACTGAGACTTTCATTCCAAGGAGGCCATAAGGAGGACCCTCTCCTGTGGTATGCCTGAAGACCACGTGGGGACCCTGGACTTCCATCCTCACCCAACAGTAAAGAGGTGATCCTCCCCCTCTTCATTGAGGCAGTGTCAAAGATGGCTTAATGGAGAATCTGGACATTCACCAAGAACCCACATTAACAAGGATAACTCCCACCCTGTGGTGTCAGTGTAGGTCACATAGGGAGCAGTACCCAGGCGCTCTTACCCCTCTCATCCAGGAAGGCATCAGTGAGGGCCTAATGAAGAGATGGAACTCCCACATCCACTCAGGAGTAACAAGGAGCCACCTCCTGAGGTGTTAATGGAGGCCAAGTGGAGAATCTGGACTTTTACCCCATCTAGCAGTAGTGAGGCAATACACCTCCCTTCCCCTGTTGGAGCAGTTCCAGCAGAAGCCAGCTAAAATAGGCCTGTTAAGTAATTTTCAGAATCTCATGACATAATATCCAAATATCAGGTTGAAAGTAAAGGCATGGAAAAACATAGATCATACAAAGATTAATCAAAATAAAGCAGGATATTACTATCAAAAAAAGTAGACTTCAGACCGAAGAAAATTTCCAGAGACATTATATAATGATAAAAGTGTCAGTCCTCCAGAAGACATAGCAATCTAAATATGTATTCACAAAATAACAAAGCTGCAAAATTTGTAAAGTGAAAACTGAAAGGAGAGAGAAAGAACTGAACTGAAAGGAGAAGTAGACAAATCCACAATTATAATTGGACTTAAACACTCTTTTCTCAATAATTGATGGAGTAATAGAAAATTAGCAAGGATGTAGAAAAACTCAAAAGCACTATTAACAAACAAGATCTCATAGATATTTATAGAATACGCCACCCAACAACAGCACAATACACATTCTTTTCTAGTGCCCACAAAACATACACCAATGTAGACCATATCTTGGGCCTTAAGAAAAATCCAAGTAAATTAAAAAAATATTGAAATCATACAGATTATATTCTCTGACTAAAATGGAATCAAACTGGAAATCGTAATAGAAAATCTCTAAACATTTGGAAACTAAACAACACACTTCTAAATAATCCATGAGTAAAAGAGGAAGTATCATGAGAAATATAAAAAACACGTTGAATTGAATAAAAAGGAAAATACAACATATTAAAATTAGTGGGATATGGTTAAAGCAGTGCTGAGAGGAAAATTTATAGCAGTAAATACATACATTTGAAATAAAAAAAATCTCAAATCGATAATCTAAGCTTCCACATCAAGAATCTAGAAAAAGAAGAGCAAATAAACCCAAAGCAAGCAGAGGGAAGAAAATAATAAAGAACAGAAAGCAATGAAATTGAAAACAGAAAAACAATAGAGTAACATCTATGAAACAAAGAGTTAGCTCTTGGAAAATATCAATAAAACTGACAAACTTCTAGCAAGACTAACAAAGAAAAAAATTAAAAAGAGAGAAAACACAATTTGTCAATATCATGAAAGAAACAGATGTACTACAGACCTGCAGACATCAGAAAGATAATAAGGGTATACTGCAAACAACTCCACACACATAAATTTGACAACTCAGATGAAATGGACAAATTTCTCAAAAAGTACAAACTAATACAAATCACTCATTAGGAAATAGTAATTTGAATAACCCTATAACTATTAAAGAAATTGAATTTGTAAGTAAAAACTTCCAAAAAAGAAATCCTCAGGGCCACATGGTTTCACTGGAGAGTTCTACCAAACATTGAAAGAAGAGTTAACACCAATTCTGCACAAGCTCTTTCAGAAAATAGTAGAGGGAACACTTCTCAATTCATTTCTTAAAGCAGTTATTAACCCAATATCAATACCAGCCAAAGACAGTAAAAAAACTCCAAAAATCTACAGACGAATATCCCTCATAAATAAGATGCAAAAACCCAAAACATTATCAAATAGAACTGAGAAATTCTATGAAAAGAATTATATACCGTTACCAAATTGGGTTCATTCTAGGGATGCAAGATCGGTTCAATATTAAAAAAGCAGTGTAATACACCACAGTAACAATCCACAGAAGAAAAATCACATAATAATCACCATTCATGATAAAAGTTTCTCATAAAAATAGGAATAGAGGGGAACCTACTCAACTTGATACAGAGCGTCTACAAAAAAAAAAAATAATAACATTGTACTTAATGATGAAAGACTGAATCCTTTTCCCCTAAGAATGAGAACAAAGCAAAGATGTCACCACTCCTACTCAACATATTGCTGGAAGTTCTAACCAGTGCAATAGGCAAGAAATGGAAATAAAATACATACAGATTGGAAACGAAGATATAAAACTGTCTCTATTTGCAGATGACATAGTTTTCTACATAGAATATCCAAGGTATCTAGAAAAACTCCTAAAACTAATAAATGATTTCATCATGGTAACAAGGTATAGGGTAAACTTACAAGAATTAATTGTATTTCTATATAATTGCGATGAACTTGGGACACTGAAGTTAAAAATGCAAAGCTACTTGCAATCATTCAAAAAATTAAAATACTTAAATGTAAACCAAACAGAACATGTACAAGACTTGCATGCTGAAAACTACAAATGCTGATGAAAGAATTCAAAGAATTAAATAAATGTAGAGATGTACCATGTTCATCAATGAGAAGACTCAGCATAATAAAGATGTCAATTCTCTCTAAATGGATATACAGCTTTAACACAATTTCTATCAAAATCCCAGCAAGATTTTTTTGTATAGACAAAATTATTCTAAAATATAATAGAAAGACAAAGGTCGTAGAATAGCTAAAACAAATTTGAAAAAAAAAAAAGAATAAAGTAGGAGGAATCAGTCTACCTGATTTCAAGACATATTATATTTCTACAGTAATCCAAACTGTATGGTATTGGCAGAGATAGACACAGAGACCGATGGAGCAGAATATAAACAGAGAAATGGACCACACAAATATGCTCAACTGACTGTTGACAAAGAAGTAAATTAATTCAATGGAGAAATGATAACTTTTCAACAAATGGTGCTGGAGCAAATGAATAGCATAAACAAAAAATGAGCCTCAACTTAAGTCTCACACATTATACAAACATTGAGTTAACACTGATCGTGGATTTAACTGTAAAACATAAAACCATAAAACTTTTAGAAGAAAAACATAGGAGAAAATCTTCAGGATCTAGAGTTGGGCAAAGAGTTCTTAAACTTGACTTTGAAAATGTGATATATAAAATAAAAAATTGAAATAAAAAATTTTAATAAAAATTAAAAACTTTTGCTGTGAAAGACTTTGTTAAGAAAATGAAGACTAGCTACAACCTGGGAGGAAATATTTGCAAACTACATATCTGATAAAGGACTAGAATCTGGAATATATAAAGACCTCTCAAAGCTCAACAGCAAAAAAACAAAACAAAACATTCCAATTACAAAATGGGCAAAAGACATGACGAAGATATACAGATGGCAAATAAGTTCATGAGAAGGCAATCAATATCATTTGTCATTAGAGAAATTAAAACCACAATGAGATCTCACTATATACTTAGCAGTATGGACAAAATAAAAAATAGTGACAACACCAGATGCTAGCAAGAATGTCAAAAAACTGGATAACTCATGCATCACTTTTGGAAATGTTAAATGGTATAGGCATTCTGGAAAACAATTTGGCAGTTTCTTGAATAACTAAATATACAACTACTATATGACCTAGCAATTGCATTCTTGGGCATTTATCACAGAAAAATGAAATGCATTCACACAAAAGCCTGTATGTGAATAATTATAGCAGCTTTATTCATATTAGCTAAAAACTGGAAACAACCCAGATGTCCTTCAGTGAACGAATGGTTAAACCAATCGTGATACCTCCTTACCACGAAATACTATTCAGCAGTAAAATGGAACAAACTCTTGATACATGCAACAACCTGGATGAATCTCCAGAGAATTATGCTGAGTCAAAAAAGCCAATCCCAAAAGGTTACATACTGTGTGATTCTCTTTATATAACATTCTTGAGACGACAAATTATAGACACAGAGAACAGATTAACCGCTGCCAGGGACTACAGAAGGGCTAGGGCTGTGAATTAAGTGGGGATGGTTGTAAAAAGGCAACATGAGGGGTCCTTGTAGTGACGGAAATGTTCTGTAACTGGATAATATCAGTGTCAGTATCCTAGTTGGGATATTGTACTATAGTTTTTGCAAGATGTTACCATTGGGTGAAACTGGATAAGAGTGCACAATAGCTCCCTATATTATTTCATAAAACCGTATGTGAATCTAAAATTATCTATAAAAAAGATTTATTTAAAAACAGAGAAAACAGTATACCCTTTCATATTTGTCTAAAGACTGGATGTTTAAATAAACTTATGTAACTCATAATATAGCTATTCATCTTCCTAAGTGATAAGTTGGAATTGACTCAATAAATGTCTAACAATAATGTTTAAAACTCAGACATTTATTCATAAATCATGCACAAAACTTAAATCTGCTCCACAGCTGTAAGCGTATGTATACCTGCTCCAATTATAGAGTTAGGGGCTCAGCATAGTGCTTAGGAGAGGTTCTGGATAGTACAAAAACAGCTAAAAGTAGTGCTGAAGACATATTATACCCAATATACATGGCTACTACTGGCTTAAAATAATTAATAATTCTACAGAAATATAGAAAATTTAATACATATTATTTTGCCTTGACTAAAGCGGATCTAGATTATCAAAGGTTGCTTTTATATTTTTATAGAGGCTTATTCAGCTTTTGTGCTTCCAGGGAAGTAGAGGCCAGCAAGATAATTTATGCTAAAAGCAATAATTTATGCTAAAGGCTTTGCTATTGACTCCTAAAGTAGTGTGAATAGGGTCTCTCTGTCTTTATAACCCTGGTAATTCATTATTCAGACTGGCAAATGATTTCTAAATAAAGACTTTCTATGTACACACTTTTAGTTATTTTAGGGCTGTCTTGAGTCAATGTTCACCAATATAATCTAGTAACCATATAATATAGTAATATTATGTGGTTAGATGCTCAAAGAGTAACCATTTCTATTCTCAAATCTGCCTTTCCAGTGGCAGGGCTAACTATTGTGTATTGATGGGACTTCAGTAATGACTTGTCGGCTTCTGTTGACTGCGTCAGCAGAAATTAGATACTTTTTAAAACAGCTTCCCAAACTAGGTTGCAGGTTTGTTAATGCCTTGGTTTCCTGCCCAATATCTTACTTTTTCCGAAGTTGAGATCTTTGCTGCACTGAAATCTCAGGTCCTGTTTGCTGCTAAGAGCCTTCCTCATCACTGACCGTTTGGGTCTCCAACTGCCAAGTGACCTCTCTTTGCCCCACTTTACTGGCATTAGCTGCTCTGGAGTCCACTTGTTAAGCACATGCCAAACCCACCCTAGGCTTCTCTCAGTCTCTTCGATCTTGCCTGCTCTGTTGCTAATGGCACCTTGGTCTTAACAGAAGCTAGGCCCTGATTACCCAAGGCTATGCAGGGTGGTGAATTGGGTCGTGCCATAGGGCATTGCATATTTTGAAATCAACCAAAATTTTAAAAGGAGGATTAAAGTTTTAAAAAATTATAAAGTGTTATATTATTTTGGAATGAGTGAGGACTCAATAATTATTTACTGACTGGAATATTATCTATATTTTAATATTGACCCAAGAGCTCAATTACATATATGTCAAACTATACAAATCAAGTATTGCAAATGAATGCAGAGGCATAGCATAAAGGATGGACAGGGAAAAATCTGGCATCCAACCAACCAAAGCTATAACTTTTAATGAATTGCCTTTTTAACACGCTTCCCTGCCAATTACTGTCACAGAATCATATTAACATAAAGCAGTCTCTGTTTGTGATTTATTTGTTGTTTTAAGGCCATAAATCATTGTCTTCTTTGCTTTGGCTTAAACTCTGTGACTTCTAACATGATTTATACATTATTATAATCAATAAAATCTTAAAACAATGGGGGTTATGGTCTTAGGGTTTCTACAATAATGATTTTTATATTCAAAGTAAAAAAAATGCAGGTCAGAGGATAATGAAATACAAAAAAGAACTTTATTTCTATGGAGACTTATGCAATCATTTCATTTGAAATTGGCAGTTTCAAAAACATAATTTTTCAGTGTTTTGAGCACAAAAGTTCTTTAAGTTAGATTCTTTCCTTTTAATCATATTCTGTCTGATCTAGATATGTCAGCTAAACACAAAAATCCCCAAGGGATCTTGTTGTCACCATAGCAACCAGATTGTAGTTTCCAATATCTGTATAATGAAGTGCTGACACGTTTTCAGCACAAGGTACTAAGTTGAGGTTTGTTTCACTAATGAGGTGGCAAAAATAATCAATTCCTTCATGATTAATGATGTCACAAATTATGCAGTAGACAAACCTGAAAAACTTTCTTAACTAGTACTTTATATCTTAGAGAGAGGGGTAAAAATGACAAAAGTCATTTTTTAATTCTTTTGGTTAACTAGTAAGGAAAACTTAAGTGTCTGGGACCATCTTACTCCCTAAAAACAGATGTGCTCTGTGCTTTGTTTAGTTTTTAAAGTTAGCCTTGTTAACATTGTTTATGGCTTAGGATAAAAAGGATGATAGTTTGAGCTTGATGTTTGCTTTGAGGACAGAGATGGTTTGTAAATGTTTCTTAATCTTATTGCCATCTGAAGTTTACTGGACTTTTATAGATCTGTGCTCTCTCTTATCTAAATGAACTTCCACTTATTAAGCATGGTTTTGATGAATAGGACATCTTAGTTAATTGAGTATATTGATTAATAGGATAATTGCTGTGCCCTTAGGATGAATTGAACACCATTCTAGTCCTTTAGAGGTTTATAATCAAGGAGAACTCACAGGATATATAGACATGGAATTTGTTTTTATGAAACCCTTCCAAATATCATATGGCTGAAGGCCTCTTAATTCAGAGCAAGACATAACAATTGTCAAACTTGGAAACCCTTAGTTCAGGGATTTACAAGTGACCGGGACTGTTGGGAGAGTGCGTTGTCCTTAGATAATGGGTCCTCCATTCTCCAGGACAATTGCTAGAGTTGTCCTTTCTACTCTACTTCCTGGTCCTCCAGAATGGAAACTTCTTTTTCCTTTGGTTACTCAGAATCCTCCAGTCTTTTCCTCTCTGTCTCCTCCTGGCCCTTTTTATAAAATCACAGTGTCCATAATCTAGAAAGGAAATAAAAGGGAAGCCTAGGGATATATGCTTTGTCTAGTTTTCAAGGGGAGACTTAGTCACTTTTTAGTCAAGGATGTATAGTTAGGCTGACACCTTCTTTGAGTCTTTTTCTACTTTGGCATAGGCTGGGAGAAGAGGAACACATATCTGAAACAACCCTGACACACATTTATGAAGCACCTGACATTGCACCTAACACATAATATGTACAAAGTAAAAGGTATCTGTTGTTAAAAATAATAGTGATCATGATGAAATGATATAGGACAGGCTATACATGCTGAAGTGGTATGGGATAGACTATACATGGTGAAATAATGATATGGGACAGGTTATACATGATTTAGGAATTCAGAGAAGGAAGAGATTACTTCAAAATGGATTGATTGCATTGATTGTTATAAATAAGAAGAGCATTTAAGTGAGCAGAGGAGAGTTTAGAAGGATATTCTTGAGGTTATTATGACCTAGGAAATTAGAAGCAGAGAATGAGCAGAGTTTGTGTTTAGGATAATGGCAGAGAAAGCAGCAATATGGTTGATCTGGGAGGTTGCATTGATGTTGTTTAAGTCATTTCCTTTCCTCTCCACAGAGGAGGGTGAGACATGAGGGCAATTTAGCTACGATATCTTCCATCCCAGGACTAAGTTGTACTGGGTGACAAGATGGATGAGACCCTCTTTTATTACTTCTTAGCAGTCTTACCTGAAGCTGTGGGCTTGGATGAAGAGGATGACTTGACCAAAAGCAAGAGAACCATTTTTTGGTCAAAGTATATTCTCTAGGACAGGTCATGACCACATGAGTGACCCTCAACCTGGGATTCTCTGCACATGCAGTGAACTACTTAGGTATTATGTAAGATCTGTGAGTTATTTTCAATGTCCCAGATACCTACTCAAAACCACATATTACCCACTCTCAGTTAATAAATGCATAACATTTATACAACTAGAATCCAACTTATACAACTAGAATCCAACAATTCTTAACTCTAGCTCATGATGACTTAAATTATGTAGAATCATATATGTCCTCATGGTTCAAAAAATTCATGATACGTAGAGTTTGAAAGATATTTTACAAAAGCACAGGGTCCATGATCTACAAAAGGAAATAAAAGGGAAACATAGTGGTAAAATCTGAGGAATTATTGATTTATTCATTCCCTCATTAATTCAGACATTTATTCCACAAAAATTTATCGAGCTACTGCTCAGTGCAAGGCACTTTGCCCAGCACTGGGAACTCAAATATGAATAAGGCCAAGGGCTTTGCTGTCAATGAGCTTAGAGTCAGCTTTTTCAGACAAATGACTCATTCAGCTTTATCCGTGCTTACCAAGGCTGAGACTGCCTTGAGTTCATCTCTGAAGGAAAGAGGAATAAATTTGTTAAAAAATATATGTCAATTGTCATTCTTTTCAGACATAGTGTTTAGAAGCGTTAAGATCCATTGACTGAGTTCCCCCTAGGTGGTTTATTTAACTAACAGTTAGCAGTTGTGTATTTTCAATAAAAGTACCCCCAAGAGAAATCCAGTTGGGTAGAAATCATTCTCATTTTCTTCCATGAGATAAAGGAAGACTTGCCATAAATAATTGTGTGTGTATGTGCATTTGTGTGTGCCTGCTTATGCATTCCTGGGCCTCACAGCTGCTTTGATGTGGTTACTCTAACAGACAGATATTGGCTGGGACAGCAAGGCTGCAAAAGCCACACAGAAATTTGCATAATTAGTCTTCAACTATACATTGTACCTTGTTTAAAACACTCTCGTGAACCCATAGGAACCTACATTAGAGATTAGCAAATCCTTCGGGCTTGAAAAACTCACCCTCCTATTTCCTATGCTTTGTCTTCTCTTCTTTTATCAAAATTAGTGTGACAAGTACTTAGACATGAACATTTAAAAATACCTTTTATCATTTCAATTAATCTGCCTAATTTCAAGAGCAAGTTTTCCAATTTTCAGAAATTTAATTGCCTATTGTTACAGCTCTAATGTGGCAAAATACAAGGGGACATTGGACTGCCGTTGCTTTACATAGCTCAGACAGGCCTTAGGACAGATTCCTAGTCTTCTCCATGTCACTGTGCCATCGCACTTCCCCAAAGGGCTCAGTATCAGTTAGAATGCTTTCAAAAACAACTATTTTAAAACCCCAGTAATAGTGGCTTCCACGTTAAAGGCAGTTATTTACCTCACATGGTGAGAAATCTCGTGGTTGATGGTTCCAAGGTTAGTGGTTTGGTGGCAGTTATTGGTGCAACATCTCTGTGATTCTCTTGGCCCTTCCTTCATGGTCGGAAGTTGGCAGCAGCAGAGCTCTACCTGAGGTCCTAATAGGATGGAATCTCACACAGGAAGTAAGACAGGGTTTTCTTCTTGTGTGCCTCTTTTCATGGCAGACAATCTTTCCCTGGAGCACACAGTAGATTCACCTTCCTTTTCGTGGCAGAAAATCTTTCCCTGGTGCACACAATCGATTCACCTTCCTTTTCATTGGTCAGAACTGAATCACTTGTCTATCTTGAAACCAATTACAGGTAAGGGAAATATAATTTTAATGATTTGCTTAGACCAATCATAATTCATTTCCCAGGGGAGGGCACATGGCTGCCCAAACAAAATTGGAATGCTGTTAGCAAGAAAGTAAGAGGAAATGGCTGTGGTGTAGGCAACTAAGAACATCTGCTATTTGGTTCTGATCTAAATAAATGACTTTCTTTAGTTGTCGTATCTTTAGTTCTTTACTAATATGTCACTCTATTAGCAAATGATATCTGTAGTTTCATATCTTTGCACCCATATCTCATTTGTTATCTCACTTATTCTTCATAACCACCCAGAAAGGCAGGTAGAAGTACGTACCATGATTAGCATTTTACTGATGAGGAAACTGAAGGTTAGCTGGATGAGGCAATTTGCTCAGGGCTGCACAGCTTGAAAAAAACAAAATACACACACACACGAAATGGTCAGGATTTTAATCCAAATCTTTTGCAATTTGATGCTTCTTTTAAAACTGTTCCATTGGAGTCTTCCTTGATAATAACAAAGGTTGCTTTGTCTCCATAATGACCATGCCTATATGCCCGTGAATAGTAGAAAAAGTGCTTGACTTTCTCTTGACCTCCTGCTATTGGAGTATTATGAGACTGACAGGGGGATTTATGGTCTCATTAATTAATTTGAGAATCATTTATTAAGCACCAACTCTAACCAAATGCTGTGTTAAGTTATGGGGATGACATAGCAGAGAAAATTTTCACAGTCACTGGAATTTAGAATCTGAATAAGATGACAGAACATTAAATAATCTTTCGCATTAAAGTGTCATACATGCTCTGAAGAGGAAGTAGAGAGTGTGTTGAAAGAATTTAACAAAAGCATCAAACCAAGTCGTTGGGGAAGGTGTAGGTTAGAAAAATTTTCCAGAGGAATGCTATTTCATCTGATACTTAGAAAGTTAGAAAGAGGGAGAAGACAGTACTCAAAATGCAGTAGTTGCTCAATAAACATTTTCAAATGCCTTTTAAAAAATAGCTTTATTGAGATATAATTCACATTGCATCCAATTCATCCATATAAAGTACATAATTCAATGATTTTTAGTATATACTCAGAGTTGTACATCCATCATCACAATCAATTTTAGGATATTTTTATTACTCAAAAAGAAACCCACACCCCTTAGCAGATACTCCCCAGAATCCTCCTATTCCTCCTCTCCCAGCCCTAGGCAAACAGTAATCTACTTTTTGTCTCTATAGATTTGCTTATTCTGGACATTTAATATAAACGGAATCATACAATATGTGTTCCTTAACAGGATTCTTTTACTTAGCATAATGTTGTCAAAGTTCATCCATGTCGTAGCATGTATCAGTACTTCATTCCTTTTTACTGCCAAACAGTATTTCATTGTATGGATAGAACACATTTTATTTATCCATTAATCGTTTGATGGATATTAGGTTGTTTTCATTTTTTGGCTATTATGCATAATGCTGCTGTGGACATTCATGGGCACGTTTTTGTGTGGTCTTGAGTTGTAAAAGCTCTTTATATATTCTAGGTACAAGTCTCTTATCACATATATGATTTGTGAAAATTTTCTCCTATTCCATGAATTGTTTTTTCACTTCCTTATTGGTGTGCCTTGAAGCAAAATCATTTTTAATTTTGATATCTGTTTATTTGTCTTTGTTGTTGCTGTTGATGGTGCTTTTGGTGTCATATATGAGAAACTGTTGCATAATTCAAGGTCATGAAGATTTATTCCTATGTTATCTTCTAAGGTTTTTGTTTTATAGTGTCTAAGATTTTGTAGCTTTTTTTATAGCTCTCACATTTAGGTCTTTGATTACATTTTGAGCTAATATTTGTATACGGTGTGAGTTGAATGCCTTTTGAATAGTCGAGATTCTTCTTCAGGTCAGTGAGCACTCTTCAAAAATGTCTATGGACCAACAACATCACCATCACCTAGAAGCTTGTTAGAAATGCAAATACTGGGCCGGCCCCGTGGCTTGGCAGTTAAGTGCGTGCACTACGCTGTTGGCGGCCCAGGTTTGGATGCTTAGGCCGCGTCCTACATACAGCAACTAGAAGGATGTGCAACTGTGACATACAACTATCTACTGGGGCTTTGGGGAGAAAAAAAAAGGAGGAGGATTGGCAATAGATGTTAGCTCAGAGCCGGTCTTCCTCAGCAAAAAAAAAGAGGAGGATTAGCATGGATGTTAGCTCAGGGCTGATCTTCCTCACACACAAAAAAACAAAAACAAAAACAAACAAAAAAAGAAGAAATGCAAATGCTCAGGTTTCCATTCCAAATCTATTGAGTCAGAATTGCTGGGGGTATAGCCCAAGAATTCGCATTTTCTCAAGTTCTCAGGTGACTTTTTTTTCCCCCAAAGCCCCAGTAGAGAGTTGTATGTCATAGTTGCACATCCTTCTAGTTGCTGTATGTGGGATGTGGCCTCAGCATGGCCAGAGAAGCGGTGCGTCGGTGCGCGCCTGGGATCCGAACCCGGGCCGCCAGCAGAGGAGTGCGCGCACTTAACCGCTAAGCCATGGGGCCGGCCCTCAGGTGATTTTTATATACTCTAAAGTTTGAAAAGTACTGCTTTAGAGAATTACAAACAACATTACTATTCACTCCTACTAATTGCCTCGCTAGCTCTACCATGAAAAGGTGTCACTTTAATGGAAATTGGCAGTCTTCCTTTCTTTTTTAAAATGGCAATTAGCAATTTTCAGCATTTGGCATCTCAAGACTATTTCAGACCAAAAGAGCTCAGAGATCACCTTGTACAACAATTGCGTTTTACATAGGAGAGTACTAGCATCCAGAGTCTGTATTTTCATATGGCTCAAATTTATAGGCAAGTGAAACTTTTCTGTGGACTAACAAATGCCTGTGGACTCAATTTTGTGTGCTCTGATTTATTACACACACACACATCAGATTTTAAAGATTTCCTTTCACATATATTAGGACATAAATAAATAAAAGATAATATTTCTTGGTGAAATGTCTGTTCTGCAAAAAAAGTTATTTCATAAATTGTCTTTAATCTGAAAACTACTAAGACATGGTAATACAATAGAAATAGTTCAAAGCTTATCATAGCTTAGCACTGTATTCTGTAATGTAGTTAGCTATTTAGTTCAGCCTTTTCTGATATACTTCTAGTTAGCAAATATCAGAACAGTAAATCAAACTCAAGCAATACAATTTCAAAGTATGTACTTTTGGTTGTCTACTTTTAAAGGATAAAAATATTCAAAATATTAAAGAAAGTTCAACTACTGCATGAATTATAGGATACATGAGATTCTTTGAATAAGAGATTAAAAATACCCTATGCTCTGAAGACATGTATCGTTTGGTAACTTAAAATAATTCTGTGAAGCTAGATGGTTTTGGATACTCTACTTTTTCTCTATGTTCACCACATACAAACACCCACACATACTCACATGCATACAAAAAATAAGCCATGTGAACCACCCCACTCTCCTGTAAATCTAGGATATATGCTATCCTAGTCCATCACATAATCTTACAAAAAGGCTCAGTCACCAGGTCACTGTTTACAAGTATGTTTGGTCTTACAGTTGGAACTTTTGGACAGAAAGATTAATATAATTGCAGGTTAAGCAGTAAGCTCTGTGTGGATTGGTATTCATGTCATGTCCTTTGGGGTAATTTCAACTCCTCTCTACTTTTTTAGAGAGAAGTGCAAATCATTATCGCACAGATGGAAAAATTCTGGCCTACATGAGAATGGCTTCCCCTCCCATTGCCAAAGATAAACAGCACCAGTATAGTTGTTCTTACCAGGCATAGATTTAATCTCAAAATTGTAGTTTGTATGATTTACATTTATGATATAAATATTTGTAGCTCTCCATGGAGACAAGATGTGTTTAAGGATTTGAACTCTTTAGCCACATAGACCTGGGTCCAAATTCTGACTCTACCAGCTCGTTGCTGTGCAACTCTGGGCAGGTCACAACTCTTTCTTTTTTTTTTCATTATTTTATTTTTTTTACCTTTATCTTTTGTAAGGAAGATCAGCCCTGAGCTAACATCCATGCCAATCCTCCTCTTTTTACTGAGGAAGACTGGCCCTGAGGTAACATCCGTGCGCATCTTCCTCCACTTTATGTGGGACACCACCACAGCATGGCCTGACAAGCGGTGCGTCAGTGCGTGCCCGGGATCCGAACCCTGGGCCTCCAGCAGCGGAGCATGTGCACTTAACCGCTACTCCACTGGGCCGGGCCCAGGTAACAACTCTTTCTAAGCCTCAGTCACTCCCTTTGTAAAACTGAAGTAATATGGATACCTATTTCATAAGGTTACTTTGAGGATAAGCTGAAATGATGGAAATGCAGTGTCTAGCATATAAGTTATTATTGTGAGAGTCTTTGTTCCATGTTTCACTAGGAAAAACAATAAGAAGCTTATTTGAGCAAATAGAAGAAAAAAGTTCTGGGAATTTTCTCCATTTAAACTATATTTTCCATTACATATATAATTCTATAAAGATACCACTTAAAATCATTAAGGTGCTGAAGAGAAATTAGATATCATATTTTATGTTGCTTTGTTACTGGTTTATAGGAAATCTATTTTGTGCAGATGTTAGATCCAAAGTTAGCCAGTGTGTTACAACATATCATTTGTTATTGTATCATTTGTTGTTGTTAGTGCCTTGGAGTTGATTCCGACTCCTAGTGACCCTGTGTACAGCAGAGCAGAACCCTGCCCGGGCCTTTTTGTGCCATCCTCTCACCTTCCAGTGCTATATCAGACAAATGCTCCACTGCTATTTGTAGGGTTTTCACGGCCAATTTTTCTGGAAGTGGATGGCCCAGTCCTTCCTAGTCTGTTTTAGTCTGGAAGCTCCACTGAAACCTGTCCACCATGGGTGACCCTGCTGGTATTTGAAATACCAGTGGCATAACTATCAGCATCACAGCTACACACAGCCACCACAGTACAACAAGTGACAGATGGGTGGTGTGTTCCCTGACCAGGAAATGAACCCTGTGGTGGTTAGAGCACTGAATCTTAAACCACTAGACCACCACAACATCTTATTACAGGACTCAATTTGTTTACAGCATGGAGAATACCAACATAAAAAATTCCCACCTAGAGTAATATGAAAAAATGTGAACACATGAAGAGTGACATGAATATTTGTCAATGTTTTTGCAGAAAATCATGGATTTATGCATCCAAATAAGCCAATTAAACTGATAAACCCATATTGTCATTTCAAAGTTACTCATAGATGATCTAATGATGGTGACCTAAAAGAGTACCAAGTTTTAAATGAAACCTTCAGAGAACATACTCATCCCTTCTAATGACTGTATCTCGCTTTTATGATATTATGTGATGTGGGGTTAATAATTAATCTTCTATCCGAGCTGAATTGGAGATTTCTCTATGCCTCATTTATTTACTTAAATCTGTCCCAAGTACCCATAGAATTTGTCATTCCAAGGACACAGTTGACTCCATAGCTCTCAATTGATTTATATTTTTCAATAACTCACATGTAAGAAGTGGCATTTGCTCAGCAGTTAAGACATATTTTTGTCCCTCTTTCCCTCATGGATCCTGCCAATGGAAACATCTAGAAACCCCTTGAGAATAGGAGGAAGAGAAGCTCTTTATTGCAGTTTGGCTGATGACTGCCATTTTTAGAGTGCCAGTTCCCGTTTGTCAGGGCAAAACACGAAAAGAAAATTGTACTTAAAAAATAGTGTTCCATGTGATGTATGGAAAAGTTTGGAAATCCACTTGAGTCCAGCGGGAAATGAAAGAGCGGGAAAAATTGGACCAAAGAGATTAAGACAATTTTTAGATTACAAACACTTTCTGGGAAAGGATTCAAACCAATTCAAATAAGCAGCACAGAGGAGAACAAGGGAGGATTCAAGGGCAACTGGGTAAAACTAAATTGCAGGGTTAGGTTAATTGGTATGGGCGGGAAGGCTTGCTATCAGGTTTAAGCAGTGAGCGTGTCTAAATAATGCTGAGAAAATTGAGTTAGAGAGTGTACACACAACACTTAGGAACCATCATGATTGCATTTCTGCTTAAACCAGAGATCTATCTAACGGAAATCATTTTCCTGTTTATTCACATGTGCGGGAGAGAAAGGACATCTAGAATTAAATCTGAAGGCGAGCTCATGAGCCTGAGTTGGTTGTCTGCAACTCTAATACAGTAATGCTGGTTGCGGCTCTTTTTAAGGCCACTTTTGCTTATTTAGCTTCTCACCTATGTCAAATAAAATTTAAACAGTGAAAGTACATAAGCTCAATTGTGGAGGTTAGGGATGCAAATATAATTAGTTTTCTAAAATTTTGTATATAATGGTGATGGCAGTCAAAGTTGATTTTGTAAATATTTGTTTAGTTTTTTATTTTTCTCTTTTTTAAAGGGTGTATTTGCCAAATCAGAGCTTTAAACCTGACATTTTAACCTTAAGAAATTGGATGATCTTACTTAGAAAAGAGAATACCGAGGTATTTTCATAGGGTCATTTTAATGCTATTAAAAAAAAAAAGGAGATGGAAAAGCAGGGGGTTTCAGATAATCATTTAGTGTTTATAAACCTAACAGCCATATTCTTTTGCATGCCTTTCATCCACACAGACAGTGACTTTTCCTGAATATTTGGTGCCCTTATGAGTAGTCAACACCATCCTTTAAACCTGGTAGTGTATCTGTCAGGACTCTTGAGTTTTTAGTTTCTTTATTGCAAACAACTGAAGCCATCTCTAGCTATCTTGAGAAAAGAAATAAATTTAATAAAAAGCATTCTAGGGGCCGGCCCAGTGGCATAGTGGTTAAGTGGCCCAGGGTTTGCAGGTTGGGATCCCGGGTGTGGACCTATGCACTGCTTATCAAGCCATGCTGTGACAGGCGTCCCACATAAAATAGAGGAAGATGGGCCAGCAAAAAGAGGAGGACTGGTCACAGATGTTAGCTCAGGGCTAATCTTCTGCACCAAAAAAAAATTGGAATTCACAGAGTAGAATAAAAGCTGGAGAAACAGACTTGTAAGGTGTGCATGTGGGCAGGAGGGGTAGAAAGAAAGCTGGAAAGGAAGCATATGCTACCATATTTAAGAAGGCAGGCACTCTTCCTCTACCTCACAATCAAGTGAATAAGAGTAGATTTGCGAACTTGTGATTGGTGACCTAGTGAATCTACGTGCATATGGCTGCCAAAGAAGTGGACAGAATAGTGATTAAGGATTCTATAGTGCTCTTCTGTCCAGCCTTCTATAGAGGGATGTGATGTAAAGTATCCCACCAATGATATGTGCAATGGAGAATTACCCTTAAGGAGGAAGAGCATTGAATACTGAACGCACACACACACACACACACCCACACACACACCCACACACACACACCCCGATACTTATACACTATAGTTAGTGCTCAGAAAATACTTGTTTATTTATTGCAATTAAGATTGGTGAAACTAACTGAATCTAATTTCGTAAAATAGTCATCTAGAATGACTTGCTAATAAATGTTAAAGCTAGTCACAGCTTGTAGAGAGAGTTCTGGAATCTGTTTTCTATGAATTTTAAGTTGACACAAAATAAACAATGTTTCTGGTAAAGGTTTCTTTTGAAAAGGCTGGGGAAGAATCACAAATCACAAAGATGTGATGCTTTGAAGAATTTGTTAGTATTAACATGTCCTTTAAAACTACATATAATAATAAACCCGGTATAAGTCAAGAGAATCATGTCAATTAGACACACCATCCAGATTCAGAACCAGGTTTTGCTTTAAGATAAGATGGAGAGTACAAAGATGTATTCTCGGTAACTTACCTATTTATTATTCTAGCCAAAGTGTAAAATAAAATAGAAGTAGTATCAATGAACCATAATATTAGTTGTGTGCCTTTTATGTTTTTTCTCTTTTTCATTTAATTTTCATTGGCATTCATTTATAAGAGATGTCTATTTTCAATTTAACCCATCATTCAAAGTTTTGGAGAAGTTGCCACATTTAGACTTTTGGGCTCCCTTCAGCTCCATGTGATCTACAGCAAAAGAAGAAAAAGTGGGAAACTGAAAAATAAAACATGCACAGTGTGACCAAATGGATGACTTAGGCTAGGTACAATGTTTAAACTTTGACTTTTTATTATTGTTTCTGTTGCTCTTATTTGAAACTATTTTCAAGGCTTCTCTAAGAATATACGGAGTTTAATTTGAGTCTTCTAAGTGAAAAACTCCATTTTTCATTAAAGAAAAAATATGCATAGCTTTCCATCTGAATTACTGTGACTATGAATTTATTTGACTGGAATGCAATTTAAAATCATTACACTAATTTCTTATGCAAATGTGTCAAAAATTGGCAATTTTTGTTTTGCTTATAACTCATTGAACACTTAGTCATGTAAATAGGAAAAAAATGACTTGATATCAAAACAAAAACAAAGTAGGAATTAAATTGGAAATTTCCAAATGTATAGTTAAATTCTTTCAGGTGAACGTCCCTGGATGAGTGGCAGAAATACATCAGGGACAAGGCTGTATTCCACTCTCTCAGAATCTGAGCCAAGGGTTGTGATAAATCAGGTCCCCTCTGAAGTGCCATTAACTCCTTCAGAGTCTCCATTAGCACATTTTGTGTTGTCTGTACTACTCAGTGTCCTTGGCTGAAAACAACCAAAGCCAACTTTGGCTGAGTAAACAGAAAAAGAGTTTATTATAAGGATGTTGGGAATCTATAGAGTTGTTGGGGTGCTGGAAAACAAGACTCAAATTATGCAGTCAGAAACCATGTCTAAAACTAAATCTTAGAGCTTGTTTGTTAATAAAACCAACAAATTTGCTGGGATCTATTATTTTCAGAAACTGTTACTATTGCTGTAAAGAGAGAGCTCCTCACCACCCTGGCTGCTCCAGTCACTAGCTCTGATGCACGTAACAGGCTGAATCTAGGTCACATGGCTGTGTCATAGCATTGAAGCCTAGGGAAGTGAGTATCTGGCATTTTCTAGCTTTTATCTTGGGAGATATTCATTTGTAAAGTGAGGAACTCCCCAAACATGGGATAGAAGTTCAGTCCTAAACCTGTAATACAGAATTTATCACCTGCAGGGAATTCACAGGAAGACACAAAGTAGACTATAACTATAGGTAAAATTTTGTTGTTGTTGTTTTTGTTTTTGCTAAGTAAAATTCACCCTGAGCTAACATCTGTGCCCATCTTCCTCTATATTGCATGTGGGTCACTGCCACAGCATGGCTTGACGAGTGGTATAGGTCCACACACAAGATCCAAACCTGCAAACCCGGGCCACTGAAGCAGAGTGTGTGGAACGTTAACCACTCAGCCTTGGGGCTGGCCCCTAGAAAAAATATTTTAAAGTATGTCTCAAAGAACCTGAAGAAATTTCTCTGTCATCTTCCTTTCCCATTACCTAAAGTAAACACCTTAAATGTATATATTAAACCCAGATTTGGAAGAAGGATTCTGTTAAGCTCTAATCATCATAATCTTAAGTAAAATTTGAGTTCTTTTCCTTAGTTGGCAGAATAGAATGTAGGAAGATTACATTTTGAAGGATGGAGGAGTGTGGTAGTCAAAATTCTAAAGATTGCTCACCCCTCAGATTAACAGCCCCTGATATTGCAGTCAAATATTAATCCAAGTTGTTGAGCATTTTTATCATGAAAATGTTGAATTTTGTTAAATATTTTTTCTGCATCTACTGAGATGATCATATGATTTTTATCCTTGATTCTGTTTATATAGTGTTTCACATTTATTGATTTGTGTCTCTTGAACCATCCTTGAGGCCCAGGGATAAATCCTACTTGATCATGGTGTATGATCCTTTTAATGCTCCATTAAATTTGGTTTGCTACTTTTTTGTTGAAGATTTTTGCATTTATGTTCATCAGGGATATTGGCCTGTAATTTTCTTTTCTTGTAGTGTCTTTGTCTTGCTTTAGTGTCAGGGTAATGCTGGCCTTGTAAAATTATTTGACTGGAAGTGTTCTGTCCTCTTCAATTTTTTGGAACAGTTTGAGAAGGATTGGCATTAATTCTTCTTTAAATGTTTAGTAGAATTCACCAGTGAAACTATCTAGTTCTGGGCTTTTCTTTGTTAGGAAGTTTTTGATTACTCATTCAATATCTTTACTGATTATTAGTCCGTTCAGATTTTCTATTTCTTCATGATTCAGTGTTGGTAGGTTGTATATTTCCAGGAATTTCCCATTTCTTCATGTTATCCAATTTGTTGGTGTATAATTGTTCACAGTTAGTCTCTTATAATCCTTTGTATTTCTGTGGCATCAGGTGTAATGTTTCCTCTTTCATTCCTAATCTTATTTGAATCTTCTCTCTTTTTTTCTTATTTAGTCTAGCTAAAGGTTTGTCAGTTTTGTTTTTCTTTTCAAAAAACAAACTCTTCCTTTTGTTGATCTTTTCTATTGCTTTTCTAGGTATAGAAGGAATGTATTTCAACATAATAAAGGTCATATATGACAAGCCGATGGCAAGCATCATACTCAACAGTGGAAAACTAAAAGTTTTTCTTCTGAGATCAGGAACAAGTCAAGGCCCACTCTTGCCACTTCTGTTCATCATAATACTGGAAGTCCTCGCCAGAGCAATTAGGCCAGAAAGTGAAATAAAAGGCAATCAAATCTAAAAGGAAGAAATAAAATTGTCGTTTGCAAATGACAGATCTCGTATATAGAAACCCCTAAATTCCACCTAAAAACTTAGAACTAACAAAAAAATTCAGTAATGTTTACAGGATGTAAAATCAACATACTAAAATCAATTGCAATTCTATATACTAACAAGGAACTATCAGAAAAGGAAATTAAGAAAACAAACCCATTCACAATAGCATCAAAAAAAATAAAATAAAATACTTAGGAGTAAAGTTAACCAAGGAGGTGAAAGACTTGTACACTGAAAACTGCAAAATTCTGATGAGAGAAATTAAAGAAGACACAAATAAATGTAAAGACATCTCATATTTATGGATTGGAAGACTTAATATGTAAAATATTCATACTACCTAAAGTGATCTACAGAGATAGTGCTATCCCAGTGGAATATTTCACAAAAATTTTAAAAATCCTAAAATTCATATGGAACCACAAAAGACCCAGAAAAGCCAAAGTGATCTGAAGAAAAAGATCACAGCTGGAGGCATCACACTGCCTGATTTTAGACTATATTACAAAACCACAATAATTAAAATAGTATGGTACTGGTATAAAGACAGACACATAGACCAATGGAACAGAATAGAGAGCCCAGAAATAAACTCACACATATACGGTCAACTGATCTTCGACAAGGGTGTCATGAATACACAATGGAGAAAAGATCATCTCTTCAATAAATGGTGCTGGAAAACTTGTATATCCTCAAGCAAAAGAATGAAACTGGATCTCTATCTTACACCATACACAAAAATCAAATCAAAATGGATTAAAGACTTAAACATAACACCTAACACTATAAAACTGTTAGAAGAAAACGTAGGGAAAAGCTTGTTAACATTGTTTTTGGCAATTTCTTGGATATGACAACAAAAACAGGCAACAAAAGCAAAAATAGGCAAGTGGGGCTACATCAAACTAAAAAGCTTCTCACAGAAAAGAAGACAATTAACAGAGTGAAAAGGCAACCTATAGAATGTGAGAAATACTTGCAAACCATTTATCTAATAAAGGGTTAATAGCCAAAGTATATACATAGCTCCTACAACTCAACAGCAAGAAACCCCCCAAGTAACCCAATTTAAAAAATAGGCAAAGGACCTGATTGTATATTCCTCCAAAGAAGACATATAAGTGACTACTAGGTTTATGAAAAGGTGCTCAACATCACTAATCAACAGGGAAATGCAAATTAAAACCACAATAAGATATCACCAAACACTTGCTAGGATGGCCACTATCAAAAGTACAAAGATAAGTGTTGGAGAGGATGCTGAGAAATTAGAACCCTTGTACACTGTTGGTGGGAATGTAAAAAGGTACAGCCACTATGGAAAACAATGTGGGGCCAGAAATCCCACTTCTCGGTGTATAGCCTGAAGAATTAAAATCAAGATCTCAAAGAGATATCTGCACTCCCATGTTTACTGCAGCATTATTCATAATAGCTAAGACAAGGAAACAACCCAAATGTCCCTCAACGGATGCATGGATAAAGATAACGTGATGCACTCACAATAGAATATTACTCAGCTTTAAAAAAGAAGAAAATCTTGCCATTTGTAACAACATGGATGAACCTGGAAGACATTATGCTAAGTGAAATAAGCCAGTCATAGAAGCACAAATACTGCAAAGTTCTACTTATACGAGGTATCTAAAATAGTCAAATTCATAGGAATCAAATGCTGGAATGGTTGAATGGTGGTTGCCAGGGGCTGAGGAGAGGGATAAGTAGGGGTTTCTTGCTCAATGATTATAAAGTTTCAGTTATCCAAGGTGGGTAAACTCTAGAGATCTGCTGTACAACATAGTACCTATAGTTAGCAATATAGTATTGTGCACTTAAAAATTTGTTAAGAGGGTAGATCTCGTGTTAAGTGTTCTTACCACAATGAAAACAAAAACAAAACAAAACACAACAGCCACATACCACAGTGTGACACAGGGAAACTTTTGGAGGTGATGAGAATGTTTATTTCCTTGAGTGTGGTGGTAGTATCATGAGTGTATGCATATGTCCAAACTTATCAAATTATAAACATTAAATGTGTGTAGTGTTTTTTTTTGTATATCAATTATACTTCAATAAAGCTGTTAAAAAATACTAATCTAGGTACTGCTGTGAACAAACTTTGAAGAAGGAATTTGTCTACAACCCACTGACCTTAACATAAGGAGATTATCCTGGTGGGCCCAGTGTAATCACATCAATCCTTAAAAGCAGAAGAGAAAGGCAGAAGAGAAATGAAGTTAAAGGGTGGGTCAGAGAGATTCAAAGCATGAAGACTAAATGTGTTGTTGACTTTGAAGATGGAGAAAGAGAGCTATGACCCAAGGAATGTGAGTCTCAACTATGAGAGATGAGAATGACCCCCAGCTAATAAGGAAGTGGAGACCTCAGTCTTACAACCACAAGGAACTTAATTTGGAACAACTTGAATAAGCTTGGAAGCAGATTTATCCACAAAGCATCCGAAAAGTATTGCAGTCCTACTTATGCATTGTTTTGGCCTGGTGAAACCTGGAGCAGAAAACCAGCTGAACCAGGAAATGCCCAGACTTCTGACCTCCAGAGCTGTGATATAATAAATTTGTGTTGTTTTAAGTCACCTCTGCATGTGGTAATTTGATTTGGTAACAATAGAAAACTAATACAAGGAGATAAGAAAATATTGGGATATAGAGTAAAAGCTGTTTTTCTGGTACAAATATGAGCCATATGGATAAAGACAACATCCCGACACCAAGTGTCTTGGGTGTAGGGATTGGTAGATGGGAAACAGAATTTGGAGAGAAGAACAAGAGAACTGTGAAAAGTAATTTGAAGGCTACTGAACACATATTTGATTTTCGTGTGATTGACTGTTCCTGCTCTCAAGTGGTTTTCATCCTAAATATGCCTTTCCTAGTAGAATAATATTACCATCATTCACAGATCAGAAGATCCTTATTTTATGTCTGCAAGAAGGACAAGGAACACTGGAGAACAGTTTGGAATTTCTGCTCATTGGTGTACTGGGTGAAATATGCTGTACTGATCCATAAACCTCAAAATATACTCAGAACTTTTTTTTAGAATTTTCTTCTCAATGAATATGTGGGCATAGGCATAAAAGTGAGTCAAAATCATATACTCAATATTTACATAGAAAGAACTCTTTCATTTTCCAAACATTGAATTATTTTTTTTTAACAATGCCAGTATTTGTTTTTATTTATCCTTCCATGATTACAAACATTTGAGAAGGTTTTGGTTTAAAAACTGCATCAAAATACTAACAGATGGGTTGAATTATTTCCAAATAGACATTTTTTTTTTTTAATTACCTGTGTTAAGAGGATAAAGACTTCTGGGCTAATGAATATAACACTGTTAAAAGTTTATTGTTCATTTTAGTATGTGATCAAATTGAGAGTTTTGGAACGATGAGGGAAAGTTACATTAGGGTACCTATGACCTCCTGGGGTTGACAATAGCTAAACAAGTTGGAGCTAGGGAGAGGGGGTCAAGATGCACCAGTTTCATTCCCATATGTTCCTTGATCTCCAGGTAGGATTTTGGTACAACAATGTATTTTCATTCATATTTTCTTTTGACTCATCACCTGAAGCTGCATGTCAAGGGCTGCAAAACACTGAAAAAGCTAGGCATTTAAAATTGAGAAACTAGGAACCATACATATTAGAAACAAAACAAACAAATGAACAACAGAAATAGTCCTCTAATCAAGTTTGGATTCTGTGTTGCAATAATTGAAAACACAACTTAAAGTAATTTAAAAAATAAAGGGACTTTATCAGCTCCCATAATTTGAAAGTCTAGGGGTAAATGTGGACTTAGAGTCAGTTTGTATCACTGGTTCTTAGATGTCATCAAGGACTGAGTTGTCAGCCACATCTTAAGTCCTGTTTTTATCATGATAGAAAAATGAATGTAAAAAAGAAAAATGAATGTAGCAGTCCTAGTTGTCAAACAAACTGTATCACACTATTCAAAAGAGAGATATAATGGCTTCTGGTAGCATTTTTCAAAAGTGTAAGGAATGAAATTTCTACACGTCTCCAGAAAACACTCACTCGTGCTGCTGTGGCCCCAGCTGAGTTACGTGTACATTGCCCTATCCCAATTACAGGAACTTGTCACATGCTGACTGGTTTAGGCCTAGGTTAGATGAACCAATAAAATCTAGAACTGAGAGATGGAGTCCATCTCCAAAGACCACATGGCTCTTACATAATGGATGTTGGAGTAACCATTTTAGTGCCCATTACGATCTTCATCTGGAAATCTAAGACTCCCTCCTTTACCCATTAGACAAGGTTAGCTCCCATAATATTTTGTACATCTCTCATCATAATAATTATTACACATTATGGAATTGCTTGTTTTATTTTCTCTCTCTTCTACAGAATTTTTCTCCAAAATTTTATTATGAAAATTTTCAAACATACAGAATAATTGAAACAATTGTAGATTGAGCATCTATATTTACTTTACCACCTAGATTCCACAATTAACATTTCACTATATTTACATTATCATATCTACCCATCTATTCATCCCTTAGTCTATCTATTTTTCCAGTTTACTGTCTTCTGCTGGCTTTTAATATCCTTGAAGGAAAGAGAGCTTCTGTCTTGTTCAATATTATATCCTCTGCATACTAGTATTATATTTGAAACATAGAAAGAACTCAATAAAAATTGAGGAAGTAGGAAGGGAAGAAAGAAAGGAAGAGAGAGAGAAGTAGGAGGCAAGAAAGAAGGAAGGGTATCTTTTGTGGAAAGAGAGCTTATTTTTAGCCTAACCAGAGCAACTTGTACCACTACAGGACATGACTCAATTTACAAGGTCACGAAGCAATACTGAATGCCAAAGTCAACATGAAGTTCAAACCATGTCTTTGGAAATGAGTGCAAAGCTAGGAATGTTAATGTTTTGTCAGTAATGAAGTACATGATCAGAATTCTGCATATATGTATTGGCTGCATGGATGGTTGGCATGACTACTGAATGTGACTTAAAGGTATTCATATCTATTTTCTTTTAGCCAGGCATCAGTCACAACATAATTCATAAAGTAATTTTGGTAGAATTAAACTTGAAATGTTCATAATTGTGTAATTAATTGTAATCATCTTTGATTACATTTGCTAATTAATGCCAGTTTATGAGCATGGCACCTTGTGCAGTCAGCCACGCAGCAGGAGCTGTGAGAAGGATGGTGATTCACGTGTGGCAGTGAATTCAAGTATCCTTCATGGTTTCTGCTGGAATGCTCAGCAGGCAGCCTCTGGTGGTCAGTGGGGTCACTTTTGGCCTTTAGTTTCCCAGACTGTAGGGAAAGGGTAAGTGATCATTTGGGAATAAAGGTCATTGTCATGTCAAGTGCTGCTAAAGCACATGTGGAGAAGTGACAATATCAGCGGAACAACAGAAGGAGGCCACACCTGGCAGAGCAGGGAGGTGAACAGCCAATAGCATTTATAGAGGACAACCATAATAATCTATAAGAATATGGGAGAAACCATTGGAAAAACATCAATAATCAACTTTGGGGTTAGGATCTGGGACATCTGCTTCTAGGGACTCTGAGGTAGTATAGTTCCCAACACACAAAAGGTAGACATGCTTAATTTTATCCCTTTTCTTGTGCCTCAAGTGGCTGGTAAACTTGAGAGACAGGACTTATACAAGTAAAATGCATTTTTTTTTTTCTCCCCAAAGCCCCAGTAGATAGTTGTATGTCATAGTTGCACGTCCTTGTAGTTGCTGTATGTGGGATGCCGCCTCAGCATGGCCAGACAAACAGTGCGTCTGTGAGTACCCGGGATCCAAACCCGGGCCGCCAGCAGCAGAGCATGCGCACTCAACTGCTAAGCCACGGGGCTGGCCCCAGTAAAATGCATTTTAAAAAATTTTTCAGAAAAGATGTTTCTGTGGGGATGGAAAAACTGATCTATGTTTATGATATAAAGTCAGAATTCTGTTGTGAAATAGATTTTAGTGATTAAATTAATGCAGACAATAAAGTTTGCTGTTTCTATGTGTCATGTCTTCCAACTGGTTACACATAAATACTCTTTTATATTATCAATAAATCTGAGTAGCACACAGACAATATTTTATTATCCCCATTTTATAGATGAGAAAACACAACCAGAAAGAAAAACGTCACTGGGATTTAGAACTAGTTCTACTGACTCTTAACTCCACCTTTGTGCATCATCCCTTGTTGGACATTTAGCTCCTTGCCTTGTAGGGAAGCTATGTCTTTTCAGTTAATAATGCGATGCTTTCACAATCAAAAAGAATATACAGAATTTTTGGAGTTAACCGTAGAATAAGTGGATGTGTTTAACTATATTATATTGGGTTTGTGTAGTGATTTTGAGGGATAAGTCTAGAAATCCATTTCATACAACTTCCATCCGTTGTTTCCCTAACTGCCTTCTAACACAGAGAGGAGGCATTCTATATGAAGGCTATTTTTAATCAGAAATAATTCTCTCAATTTTGCATGTGTGTCACATCTTGGTGAATATTTCTTTCCTTTGGGTCAAAATATATTAGCAGGACTCTTTTGACTACAAGTCCTAAAAACCCAGCTCACACAGATTACACAAAATAAGGAATTTATAGGCTCAGGAAATGAAAATCTACCTGGAAAGATCTGGCATAGCTGGATCCAGGTATTCAAAAATGTCTTCAGGAATCTTTCTTTTTTCTTTTCTTGGATCTGCTTTCCTAACGGTTGACTTCAGTCTCTGGCAAGCTGTCCTCCAAGGTAGGAGAAGGACCACCAGAAGATACAGCCTCACATCCTACCAGCTTAACAATCCCCTTTGAAAGAGACTTTCTTTCCCAATTCAACCCCCTCCAAACAAAAAGTCCTAGGCTTGAGTCCATTGGCCTGCATCAGGTCACTTGGCCATATCTAAACCATGATACGTATCTCTGACTGGCCATATGCTAAACTCTCAATCTCTGGGCAAGTCTCAGACCCCTTTAACCACATTGTCTAAGCATGGGTGAGGTGGTCTACCAGAAGAAAATCAAGGTGCTTTTTAGCAGAAGGGAAAAATGGATACTGGGCAGACTCAAACAATGATTTCACTATTTCAAGTTTAAGTGAAGTGATGGGTTATTTATAGGAGGAAGAGAGAAAAAATGTAATTTTATAAGGTATGCTTTCTTGAGAGATATAAGTTGATAATACTCACATGATATTAATCAGTTACTTATATTTGATATGTTGAAATATCAAATATTTGTTGAGTAGCAATAGTGGTCATATTATTCCAAAGCCCAGTCTTTCTTTAAAGGTTGTAAATAAAGAATAAGTATTAGTAAACCAATTAATTAGTGTCATGTCCTCACTTTATTGGTAAATGAAAATATGAGTCTAAAGTGAAGTTTATTTAATTTACTACCTTCGTTTGTGCTGGTCATTACACATTTTTATACTTAATTTTCAGAAGATATATATTCCTTGACAAAATATATACTCTGTAAAGTTCTAGAAGCTTTTATTTGATTTTTTTTTTAATTTCAATTTTCACTTTCCCCATGCTGAGAAGAGAATTCAGAAAGGACATGTCTACAAGAGTTGACACCTTGATATTCTGTATTCACAGACTAGCACTGTTATGCAAACAAAAGAGCTCTGGGTGAAAATTAGTTTCCTGCAATCCAGTCAGGGTGCTGGATTACAGTGAGGAGGAACCGAACAGGGGCCATCAAATGCGGTGGTTAAGCATTTGGGCCTTAGAATCAAACCAAACTGGGTTGCGTCGCAGCTGCATCACTTACCAGCTGTGTAACCTTGAACCATTTGCCTCGGCAATCCTCAGTTTCCTCATCTTTGAAAGTAAGATCAAATGTTCTCCTTCAAATGATTGTCAGGATGACAATGAGATTATGTTACATTTTATATATATTATATTACATATATTATATGAGATAAAGCAATTGAAACATTTATTGTAGATCCTGGTGCAAAATAAGCATTCAATTAGTCATTCTTTATTTTCTTATTGGAACACACTATGTAATGATTTCTAAACCATAGGGATTCAGGGCATAACCTTCCCCAGCTGGCTGTTTGAAACTGCTTTATTTACTCTGTTGGTGGACTACCTTCTCATTAGTGAAGACATTTGGAAATACGCCACTCATTCCTAATACGAGTGAATTAGATTTTCATCAGCTTCCGTGTGCACATGACTGTAATTAACAAGTAAAATGAACACAGACCATTTAAAATTCATTAAAGTATGGGAGAAAAATTCCATTTGATCACAAGTAAAATTCTCTGCATGTTTATTTGCTTAGTGGAAGACATTTGGGGAGAAGTACTTTTTTCGCTAACGTATCAGCAGATCGCAAATGAAGCTGCTTGCTTGTAACCTCCTGCTGCTGTCGTTATGAAATGTAGTTAACATTAATGGAAATATCTGAGTCCTTGGTGTCAACAACCTGTGAACCAAGCATGAAAATCTTTTGTATATTTTATTATTTATTTTTTTTCAGTATGAATATTAGAACATCAGGTTTTCATTTGTTGCTTGTCCTGTTTTGATAATGACTGTAGTAGATGGCTTCTCTAAGATGTGAGTAACAGATATCCATGAAGGAGTTAATCTCCCTATCTCTGTGCCAAGTGGACACAGGGAAATCGGTGTTTACAATAAAGGTCCAAAACTAGACACCCTTAATCCTATCACCAGTCTTCAAAGGATTGACATTGTGAGATTGAATGGAATCCTATAATGTTTTGAGAAAGGAAAGAAAAAAAGTCTGTTCCCATTCACTGGGCATGGTGGAGCAAGGAATTTTCTAATTATTGCACAGTGTTTGGGACAATATGATGGCAGTTAGTTTTTGTACCTTGCTGAGATGATGGCTTAAAAAGCCCACAGGACCTTTTTTGTTAAGAGCTTTGCTGAACTCAGCCTGTTCTTATTCTGTTTGCCTTGTATTATTTTTTAACATAATCAAAAGAAGGGAAATGTAGGAATACTGCACCTATGCAAAGTCTTCCTTTTAAACTCAAATGTACAAACCAATTTTGAGGGCCTTGCCACTTGGTAAAATGAAATCAAATCATTTAGCAAAATGACTACTAAGCTATTATGCCATCTGTTTATTCTTTCATTAAAAATCACACACACACACACATTTATGAGCCTCTGATGAGCTTGTCCTTGTGCTGAGAAGGAATAAAAGCACCTTTACCTCAAAGCTGCATACGATCTTCTAGAAAATTATGTAGATTCAGTAATTCTCAACAATATGAACATCGATATATTAGTATTATGTTAAAAACTGTTCCTTAAATTTAAAGGCTAGATTACAATTTCACTGATTCCTAGGCTACGAGAGCTAGTAAAGATTTGATTAAGCTTTGATATTCCAAAAGATTCTGTAACTTTATTTTTTATAGTGGAACCCATTTTTTGCCAACATTTTATTAAGAAAATGTTCACATATACAGAAAACTTGAAATAATTTTATAGTGAACACCATATCCACCTAGATTCTACCATTAAAATTTTAACTACACTTTATCACAAATCTATCTATACAGGAACATTCATTTTAAAATTAAATCTTACATGGAACCCCAGTGTTTCCTAAAACAGGTAAACTTAGTGCTTCTCTGATCACAATAGAGCTCAATGCTAGAGGTCTACGTGCTCTGCTTAGCCCTTCCCTGGGGAACCCCTGTGTCAGTTCCTCTGCACACAATTTGACAACCAATGATCTAGTCAAAGCTTGGTATTTTGCAGATAAAAATCTGAGATGCAGAAACTTGCAGCCACTAATGCGAGGCTATCTTCTAAGCTGCTGCCAGAACTAGAACTAGAGTTTATTTTTTGTCTTTGCTGCAGATGTAATCTTTGTTTTAAAAAATCACATCATGTTGTTTAAATAGATGTCAGGATAGCCTCATCAGGCTGTATATTTTGTATTCTGGAAGAATGACATGTGTGGCGCTGGTTAGAATGAGTGTGGAGTAGCTTAGCATATGTGATGCAGGCAAAGGAGCTATTGTTGGGGCATAGGTCAGGGTTATATTTAGGCCATAAAGGCATTGGTAATGCTGAGGGTCAGCAGAAAATTAAATCTTACCATAGACCTAGGTCATTATTCAAATCCTCTTAAGTAACATCTCTTTCCTTGCTGTTAGATTCCTTGAGTTACTCATGCATTCATTCGGAAAGCTCCTCTTTCGTATTCTTATTCCCTCTGTCAGTTACATAGCATTTGGATTTTTCTTTTAATACAGAACCTTAATATTTGCAATTTCCTCTACTGGAGTGTTTTGCCTCCAGCTTTATCAAAGGTTAGCTTCTGCTTAGCCTGTAGCCATCAAGTTAAATATCACTTTTTCAGAAATGCCTTCCCTGGCCCACCTAAGCTTGTCTCATTCCGTTGCTATAAAACACATCGTTTTGTGTATTTCCTTCACAGCACTTATTGCCATATGTCATTATCTGGCTTTTGTTTTCGTTATTTGTTTATTTTCTGTTTAATATACAATGTAAGCTGCATGAGGGTGGGACCAGAAAAAAGTCTGACTTACAGTAAGTGTCACTCATTTATTTATTTGAGTATATTTGAATATCTACTAGGTGCCAGGCATGGTTCAGATTCCAAAATACTACAATGGAAAAAATAGACAAAGTCCTTGCTCTTTAAATTTTACATCTTCATGAGGGAAGACAAATAATACACATCAATGAATAGATGAATAAAATGATAGCCAAAAATATAAAATAAAATAAAATAAAACATAAGAGGTAGAGAGTGAAGGAAGGTGCTCTTTCAGATATGGTGGTCAGATAAAGACTCCTTGGGGAGAGGATATTGCAAGAGTGATATGAATTAAGTGAGAGAGCAAGTCATTGAGACATCCGGGAAAAAAGCCTTCTAGGCAGAAGGAATAGCATGGGCAAAATCTCCGAAGCAGTATTGTTTTTGGCATGTGCGAATAACAGAAAAAAGTTCATTTAACCTGGAGAAAAGAGCTTGCAAAATTATAGGAGAGGAGATATTTGAGGACCAAGTAAAACTTTTAAATTGTATTTGTAAAGAGAGGTTTTCACCTCCCTTTAGCACGAGAGAGTTCTGAGGAGAGTCATGGTTGATTTGACATATATGGTACAAGAATCACTCTGGCTAATGTATGAAGAGCAGAATGACACCAGGGGTGCAGGAGTAGAACAGGGGACTAGTTAGAAGACCAATGCAGGGGGTCAGGTTAGAAGCGATGGTGCCATGGATTGAGCCATGGAATCTATGAGAGTGGTTGGGATTGGGATATATTGTGAAGGAGGTAACAGTAAGATTTGCTTATGGATTAGGGTATAAGGGAAAGAGAGAGGTCAAAAATGAATGCCAGATTTTTATCCTGATAACTGGAAGAATGTAGTTGTCATTTATTGACATTGGAGAGAGTGAGGAAAAAGCAGGGAAAAATATCAGAGTTTGGTTTTGGACAAGTTAAATTTGAGGCTCCCATTACACATCCAAGAGGACAAATTAAGGAGGCAGTTGGATATAAGAGTCTTAAGTTCAGAAGAAAGCCAAGGCTGAAGAAATTAAATTGTGAGTCATCAGTATGAAGATGGCATATAAGCCGTGAGAAGACTAAGGTCACCTAGAGACTGAGTGTAGACAAGTGAAAGAAAATATCCACAGACAGACCCCTGTGCTCAACTCTGTCATTAACCCTGTCACTTAGTTTTTGGGAGGAAAATAGAGATTCGGCAAAGATATCGACATAGGAAATAAGAGTGAGGTAGGAGGAAAGAAAGAATATGGTATTATGTAAATCAAAAGACAATATTTCTAGAAGAAAGGAGTGATCATCTACATCAAAAGCTAGTTGCTGGGTAGAACATAAGAACTAAAAATTGGCCATTTTGTTTCTTCATGTAGAGGTCACAAATGACCTTGACAAGAATGGATTTGGTGATTGGAATAGGTTGAAAAGAGGATGGAAGGATAATAAATGGAGACAGCATTTCAAAGAATTATGCCATAAAAAGAAACAGATAGACGGGCGCTAACTGAAAAGGGATATAGAATGGAGAGATTATTGTTAAATGCAGAATTATCATAAAATATTTGTTTGATGATAGAAATGATCCAGTGAAAGAGACATTAGTGATGAATGAGATAGAGGAGACACCTGCAGGAGTAATATCCTAGAGTGAGCAAGAGGGGATGGTACAAATAAGTGGAGAAAGAATAACTCATCATTTCAGCAGGGACAGAGAGTGGGACACGTGATTGGAGCATTTTTGTAAGGGAATGATTAAAATGGTGGATTTGGAATCTAAATTGGTTAGGGAGGGAAATGAGAATACAAGGGAGAAAAATCACCAGATCGGAAGTCTCTTTGTGGTTGAGGAGTTGGTGGTGTACGGCTATTTGAGGCAAATGAGATTTCAGAGGAGGGAAGATATTGGTAATGGAAAGGTCTAGGGGAGAGCTTCTTTTTCAACCTAACTTATTGTTAGCTTCCCTCAGAAAATTTATTTGTTTGTTTATTTATCCACCTCTTTATGCATTTCTTTCTTGTCTGCCTCCCTGCCTATCTTATTTTAAAGAACACTCTTGCCTTGGCCCCGTTCCCTGAAATTATGACATTAATTAGTCTGGGCTGTGGAACCTGAACACTGAAATTTCGAAAGGTTCCCAGGTACTTGTTGATGTGGAGAACCACTGGTTTATGTCAGTGGTTTGCAACCTTAGCTGCGCATCGGAATCCCTTGAAGTCATTTGAAGTGAGAAAATTAAGATATTGGTTGCATTGTTTCTTTGGATTGTGAAATCACCAATAAAAAGGACAAGAATAGAAGATACAAGCAAGTATTCGAGCAAGGTGCTAAAATCTTGAAGGAATGAGCTCAGTCTGTAGATGGCAGCAACAGGTTGGGGAAGCATATGGTGCAGTCTGACACGGAGAGCTGGGGGTTTCATTAGGGAGAAGGGAGAATTGGTGATTTGAATGCAGCAATGCGAGACAAGGTGATCCGTTACCCCACCTCCAGGTCTAGGATATGGCAGTTGAAACAATCACCAACTGAGAGAGACCTTCAGGGGACCCCAAGAGAAAGCTAGATATCTGCTAGTACAAGAAAGTGAAAGAAATGTTAAGGAAGTGCTTTATGTTTCCTGGGATTTGACCACCAAATACTATGGCGTTCAATGAATGTTTGTTGAGTGAACAAGTATTTTTTATTCAGATCAGTGTTGTGTGTGTACAATAGTGACCATATTATGCTTAATTAAAAATAATTATTTGGACGTCTCTTTACTGTATTTATTTAATAAGAATTATATTGTGGAATATCAACAGAGATTTTATTTGCTCTAAATTCTTGCTAAGCAGTTCATTTATTACAATGGCAGGTTTACATGAAGATGTAGGATCCTTGTTGTTTGAATATCGTATGGATGAGTCATATGGCCAGACCATAGATGACAACAGAAGTCTGACCCACAAACTCTGCAGCAAATGGCCTGGGATGCCAAACCACAAATTCTGTAGCAATCAGCCCAGAAGGGTCAGGACTTGGTCAATAACGGAAACTTCCCTATATTTTGCCCTTGCTTTCAACTCAGGACCAAAAGAGAAAGCCAAATATGCTTCCCAAACCATTCACGTAAGATGCGTGACTTTTAGTTAGCCCACCTCCAGCTTCTCCATGCCAACAACCTCCAACCAGGGTATACCTGCAGCCCTCCTTTTTTTCGATATGAATCTTGCTCATTTCCCTGCCTGCCTTTGAGTCTCTGTTAAGTACAGGTGATGATGATTGACTTCTTTGCTATTGCAAGCTCTGAATAGCCTGTTCTCGTCTGGGCGGTCTTGGTTTATTTTCATATGTGAATGACTAATAAGAATGTATATGAAGGTGATAGGAGAGCTTATTAAGCCATTCAAGCATAAAAAATGAGGTATTTAATGAAATATTCTAAGAGGTAGTTCTCTTAATTTTATTTTTTAGAAATGATAGCTGTAATTTTTGTAAAAGATGTAAGGGGTGTTTAAGTAGGTAAATGTTAATAAGATCCTAATATGAAAATTTGTTGTGGAAATAAGCTTAGATGCTGAATTCAATATCATTAACAATTTTAAATATTTTTTTTTACCCCGTAGAAGACGTAAGTTCAGCTTATGGATGAGATAATGTGCATGAATATTTTTAAATGCATTTCAAATATATAATCTTTTAAAAATATAATTTTCCTAAGACACAAAATATTACAGTATAGTACATGGACTTGAATGAAATATATAATTTTGAACATGAACAGTAGTGGATATTAGTCAGAGAACGTGTGTGTGCAAATTTTTTTTGAGGTTTATTTTCAGTAAACAACTTACCTTTGCAATCTTTTTCAAAAATTAATCCCTTTTAGGCTTTTTAAAATTCTTAGTATAGATTTGTTTTAAAAATCAATAAATTGTTCATAAAATCCTGAGTTAGATGTCCTTCCTTATTGCAGGGTATTGTGATATTAGTATTTTTTCCTCCATATCTTTCCTAGAGATACACCAAAAATGATATGTGCTATGGAAGTCCGTTTTGTATGCTAAACAGAGGTTCCTTATACAAATAGAAGTATTGAAAGAATTCCTTAGAGAGAGATTTTATCTATTAGGAAGTGCTAATGCATAAGTCTAAGCTATTAGCTTTCATATAAGAATGTTATTTGAGGTTATAAATATTTACCATGACAGAAATTTTATTAATAATCTTTGATTTAAAAATGTTTAATCGGGGCCGGCCCCGTGGCTTGGCGGTTAAGTGCGTGCGCTCCGCTACTGGTGGCCCGAGTTCGGGTCCCAGGCGTGCACCGATGCACCGCTTCTCTGGCCATGCTGAGGCCGTGTCCCACATACAGCAACTAGAAGGATGTGCAACTGTGACATACAACTATCTACTGGGGCTTTGGGGGAAAAAAAAAAAAAGGAGGAGGATTGGCAATTGATGATAGCTCAGAGCCTGTCTTCCTCAGCAAAAAGAGGAGAATTAGCATGGATGTTAGCTCAGGGCTGATCTTCCTCACAAAAAAATAAAAAATAAATAAATAAATAAAAATGTTTAATGTATTACTTTATGATTGCATTATGGTTTTCGACGTTTCTCAATATGTGAACCCTGGACCAACAGCATCACCTGGGAACTTGTAAGAAATAAACATTCTCAGGACCAAATCCAGATTGACTGAATCGGAAACTTGGGGGATGGAGCCCAGAAATTTGTAATTTAATAAGTCTTCCAGGTGATTTTGATGCATACTAAAGTTGAGAGGCTCTAATCTATGTAACGTCCCTAGTTAATCCACGGAAAATTTCCACAATAACCACAAAAAAGAATGTTTGATTTACACAGTAAACACTATTAGGATGGATTGAAGTTTTATGAAAATTACTAAATATACCAGATATTTTACTACCATGGAGACAGGGCAGTCAGAAAAGTTTCTGAATTTGGGGTAGTGGGGCAGCAGCCCAAAAGGGCTGCTACTATTTCTTTCCTAAAGCTTTATGCTTAGTTGGGTAATTCAGTCAATTTACAAACAATTAAAGAAAATTGATAATATTATAGTTTAGGAACTTTCAAGAAATAGTCCTCAACCCTCTATTTCATCATGAAAAATAGAAATTTTTAATTCTTTTAGTAGTTACTTTAGTTATCTGCTTTACCTCAATTATATAGAGCAGGGATTCCAAACTCTAATGCCTTCGTGGGCCAGGCTAGTAACTTGATTGAAGCTGATCAGGTGGAATCTTCATTTCTATACAAAAAATTGTTTTCTTCAAATTGTACTGAAATAGGCAGGCCTTTCGGTTTATCATTAATGTTTTCACTTTGACAAATACATGGGGACAAATAATACATCCCATTCCTTATGATTCTCGGAAAAAAGCAATGCAAGCACGACGATGACTATGAACAGACACTCCAGCTCAGTATCAGGAAGGCAATAAAGAAAGAGAGAGATTGTAACGACTTAAATGCTGTCTTGTCTTAATGGCAGGAAGGGGACTCAGTAGGTGGGGAAGAGCTTCTCCTCAACACCTGCCAACTGTGGCCATACATGAATGTGAAGGCGACAGTGTTGTAGGGCCCCTCTCCCAAAAAAGGCCAGAAAATAAAATTTTCATCTAAAATTTCTTTTAAAAAAATTTGTTTTGTGGTAAGAACACATAATATGAATTTACCCTGTTAAATTTTTAAATGCACAATACCACGTTGTTAACTACAGGCACAATGTTGTATAGCCGATCTCTAGAACCTGTTCATCTTGCATAACTGAAACTTTATACCCATTGAATAGCAACTCCCCATTCCCCTCCTCCCAGCCACAGGCAACTACCCTTTCACTCTCTTTTTCTGTGAGCTTGACTCTTTTAGATATCTCATATAAGCAGCATCATGCAGTATTTCCCCTTTTGTGACTGGTTTATTTCACTTAGCACAATGTCCTCCAGCTTCATCCATGGTGGTGCAAATGACAGGATATGCTTCTTTTTAAAGACTGAATAATATTCCATTGTATGTATATACCACATTTTCTTTATCCATTAATTTGTTGATGAATATTTGGGTTGTTTCCATATCTTGGCTATTGTGAATAAGCTGCAATAAACATAAGAGTTCTTACATCATTTCGGGATCCTGATTTCAGTTCTTTTGGATATATATCAGACAGAAGTGGGGTTGCTGGATCATATAGTAATTCTATTTTCAATGTTAAATTGGCCCAGTAGGACTCATGGTCTTTGGCAGTTGGTAAACTCTTCATAGAGAGTTTTATTCAGGTAGAAAATGAACTCACCATCTGCTTGTTTGTCTTGGAGAAAAGAATATGGGTACAGGAGGTTGAGGAGTTTTTCCAGAATGCATACATTGTTTATTACTGAATCAGAACCATCTAATATCCTTAATAAGACAAAAATAAGGGACATCCTATCCCAGTATGTTAATCTTTACTTGGTTTTTTTTTTTTTCCTTTTTTTTTTTGGTGAGGAAGACCAGCCCTGAGCTAACATCCAATGCTAATCCTCCTCTTTTTTGCTGAGGAAGATTGGCCCTTGGCTAACATCCATGCCCATCTTCCTCTACTTTATATGGGATGCCGCCACAGCATGGCTTGACAAGCAGTGCGTCAGTGGGCACCTGGGATTCAAACCTACAAAGCCCGGGCCTCCGAAGCGGAGCACACACACCTAACCACTGTGCCACCAGACCGGCCCCTTGCCTTTCTTTTTTTAACCAGCTGATTTTAGAGGTTGTATCACCTTAGGATGACTAGAAAAGTGTCTTATACCACATCTAACTATGCTCTAAAAGCTTCAAGGTGGCGCTCAGAAATATCTAGTTTAGTTACTTAAGGCAGCTTAATAATGAAAAGCTTCTACAAAATTTCTTCTTTTTGTCTTCTAGCCCTACACTCTACCCCCATTTCTCTTTCCATTGTTGACATCCATTCTAACATGTTTAATGAGTTTCTTTTTGTTTATATGTATTCTTGCTAAATAGGTATCATTGCCTTATATGCATGTATTTTTAATTAACATAAAAGTAATTGGGTTACATAAAAAAAATTCTGCATTGTAAATTACTACCTAATCTCCAACTACATTTGTCTGTAAAATGACAAACAGCAGTTAGTTAAACAAAAAAAGATTTCCACCTTATTGAGGTGCAGTGAAGCTTAAACAATTAATTTTTATAAGCTGTTTTGAGGGTTATCAATAAATTTATGATCTTTAAAGAAACTTTTAATTTCTTCTTTAAGTTTCCCTTTCTTCAGAGGAGCATAGTATTTGAATAAGTCCTAAATTTTTAAAAACTAGCTATTTTGCAGTTTCTTTCCATTGATTTTTGGAGTGAACATGTCTAGAGTGCTAAATGTATTAAATGCGTATATTGAGAATAAAAAATTCACAGGGTATTTTTTTTCCTTTAAAGTCTAAAAAATAGGACACTCAAATATTTGGAGCTATGTGCTAAAATGTGTAGAAATAAAGCGAAATTTAAATTTAATATTTTCCTGCCCTTAGTTATTAAGCTTCTTTCACTCATTTGTTTCATAAGTGATAATACGTAGACACAAAAATAGATGTATTTTCAGACTATGCTGCATAATGGACATAATGGATAATTATTACTCTGGAGATATAATAAAAGATTTCCCCTGTGTCTTTTCATGAACGGTTTCTCTCAGTGACAACACATTTCTGTATTTCTCATTCCATCTCTTGACTGTCATTTTTGCTGCATTTATTTTTCCATTCGGGTTCTAAAATACTCTGTCAATCTTGGATTCTCCAAATAGGACATGATCTTCTAGATATAGAAAGGACTATAGTAAAAAGGGGACATGAAGCACATTCAGAAATAAGCAAGGCAATATTGAACCATAAAATTATAGAATAAGCTCACTTTTGAATATGGATATAAATATACTATATAAGTTATTTTCAAAGTGTATTTAATAGTATAAGACATAATTCTGTGTGACTTAGCTGGCTTTATTTCAGGACTGTAAAGTTGGCTTACCATCTGTCTAGTAAATCACATCAATAAACAGAACAAAATTATCTTAGTTACTACTAAAGATCATTAGAGAGAATTAAATACACATTCCTGAAAAAAACACATATTAAACTTACTGTAGAAAGATTTTTTAAAGGTTCATGAGTAGTCTCTATATTAAATCAAATGAAAACATCAAATATAACAATGAAACACTAGAGATATTTCTACTAATATAAGAACTAAAATAAAGATCCCCACTACAAACATGTAACATTGTTTTGAAAATGCTAGCCTGGGTAATGAGACAAGAAAATTAAATAATAAGTAAATATATTGGGAAGGAGTTAAAATATCATTATTTATGATGATATAATTGACTTTAGTGTGATTCTCATCCAGATGAATACACTCTGTCTCAAGTGTATCCCTGAGATGAGGGCAAACAGAAGAATGAGGCAATCAAGAAATGCAACCACATGATTTTAACCACTGATTTGACCTAGTCTAGTGGAAAAAATAATTTGATACTACTACTATTAAATGTTTTTAATCTTCCTTCTCTCATAGTCTCACTCATTTTGAGGAACAATTGTTCCCAGATTCTTCCCCAAACTCTCCCTCAAGGTGGATCTGACTAGACCACATGTGGCTCTGTTTCTATTTATTGCCATGACTATACGGGGGTGGTGAATGGAATATCGCAAGGAAACTGAGAGTGTACATAAACATCTCAGTCCTAACTGAAAACTTAACCCCACGGTCAAACTCTCTCTGTCTTTATCTTTCCTTATTCTTGTGTTTCAGATAACGCATGCCACTCTAATATTCTGAAGTCTTCTTCCCCCTATTTTATTTTTCCTCAAGGTCTTGGTAGCATGCACACCTCTCCCAGATCTCGTAGATTTTACATTCTTTTTCTTCTGCCTAGCCTTGAGAACTTTCCACTTGCCTTTAACATAGATTGCTGTTTCGATTAATATTGCCAATCAACAACAAAGAGTCTCAATATACTATGTTATCCACTTCCTTCAAGCCAAGAAACTTCACATTACATTTCCTATTCTTCTAGCTCAATATCATTTGCCTTTTAATATCGTGGTTTTGTACAGAATGAATAAAGTTATGACTTGACAAAAACATTTAATACAACTCCAGGCAATGTGAAATGGAAACTTCACTTATTTTTCTAAAGGATGAAAAAAAGGAATACTTTTTAATGTCTTTCTTGCCACAAACCACCCTTTTTAGTTGGCATTGTAAGTGTGTTATAAGATATATTTCTTATTTGTCTAACAATATTGCTGAAAAGGTTTAAATAGACTCTCTGTCCCTTTTTCTGGGGGACAGAGAGTGGGGGAAATGAATGAAGGTGGCCAAAGGGTACAAACTTCCAGTTATAACATGAATAAATCCTGGGGATGTAATTAACAGCATGGTGACTATAGTTAACAATACTGTATTGTATATTTGAAAGTTACTAAAAGAGTGTATTTTAGAAATTCTCCCCCCACACACACAAAAATTGTAACTATGTGAGGTGATGAATGTGTTAACTAATCTTATGGTGGTAATCATTTTGCAGTATATACGTGTATAAAGTCACTGTGTTGTACACTTTAAACTTATACAATGTTTATCTCAATAAAGCTGTCAATTTATCTCAATAAAGCTAGAAAAATGTTGCTGAGATAGGTTAACATGGTAAGCAATGGAAATAAGAAACATTAAATTTAAGAACTTCTTTATGTGGAAATTCCAGATTGATAAGTTTTTTTTTAATGATAAGGTAAAGAATGAAAGAGATAGAGGTGGAAATAGTTGATGGATCAATTTCCAGGAGAAAACTGTAAGAAATAGAAATTAGGAAGAAACATTTCTATTTCTAGGCAAGAAGAAGAGGAAAAAATAGATTTTAAACTTAAATGTATTAAGAAGAAAGGAGCAAACAGAAGAGTAGCTTGCCAATTCAGCTAAAATATCACATAAAAATAATATTGGATTTGATAAGATACATACACAAACACAAACATACACATTCCTACATTCTGAATTTAGTCATAGATTCACACAAGTGATATCATTATGTTCTGGGCAGAGATGTTCAAGGTTCAAGTTGTTGTTTGTTGTCCTCTAGGACTCCGTGAATACCCTAAGATCTACTGGAAAGGACAGAGAGAGAGAGAGGCGGGTTGAGAGTAAGAGTTCTCTCTTCATCAAGAGTAGTTCTTTCTATCTTTTTACATACTGAGTTTCTGTAAAATGTTTACTTTAAAAAAAGGTATTCATCTCTAAAAGTGATTGGATAACCATTGTTCGCTGTTCTTGGTTGATAGTTTCCAGGATGATCACCAGGAGCTGGTAGTTTAGGCATAGGCTGAGAGAAACACCCTAATATAGTAATACAGAACTTTGATAAAGGTTCCGACATGTTATCACTGATAGTTCTTTCTGATACTTGCAGATCTGGAGTAATATGAAATGGAGTCATAGAAAGAGATATTTAGAACCCACTCACGGGGGATTATTATCATCCTATTACCAGCAATTAAAAGAGAGAGACCAAGGGAAGAGCTTAAAGGATGAGAGCTCTTTGACTCATTGTCATGGCATTAACCCATAGCTCCATTTCACCCAATAGGGAGAAATAGCTCCGTTCCTTTGGTCTGCAATGGACTCCCTACAATGGACTCCATTAAGACAATGGTCAATAAAGGCCAAAAGAAGTGTGATCAGCTGCACAGATATTGCCTGTGGTAACTATGAAATGATGAAGCGTCTCACTATCTCTATGGCTATTTCATGTTCAGATTAGGATCTCTTTGAATAAATGAATTTGGGCAGTCATTGAGGACCTAAAGCAGAAGTCTTAATCTAGCAACTCACTAGCTGGGTCTGGCCCGAAAGTTTCGTGTGACACACAAAATATATTTCAAATATGTGAATTAGTTGCCAACATTTAAAAGTCAAGAAAATCATAGTAAGTCTAGATTTCTTTCTTCTTGTGAAAAAAAAAAAAAAGGCAAAATACTGCAGCACCAGACCCTATTCCTACCTGGCAGGCATCAACTGTAGGTTAGAAGTTGCTGTTACCTGTCTGACCCTACAGACTTTGGAGACAGTGACCTCTGACTTTGTGAGCGGCCCTAGTTGTGTTTTTGTTCCTGAGACAGAAGTAAATCGAGTATGAGTGTGATGACCACTCTTCTGTTCCAGGCAAGCTACTCAAGAAGTTCCCTTGGGCAATTCTGTTCTTAGACAGGAACAATTCTTAGTATGAAAGTGAGTTATGACTTGAAGTGCTCACATTTGCTTCACTGAGAGAATCAGGAAGTAGACTGTATGAATTGTCTCCTGAATTTCAGCTTCTTCTGTCTCTTTTTGCTCAAAAACTGCTATAGCCTCCCTGCAGAGAATAATCGCTTAAATAGCATCATTGTGATTATGGCTTGACTGTTGTTAATAATTGTATCTCAAGACAGACGAACAAGGGTTTGAAAGTAAGAAAATAGTTTGAAATCCAATTGTAATGAGGTATTAATGTTCTATGCTGGTGGCCTGAAGCTTTGAGAATATTCATTACCCAGAGATACATTAAAACTAAAACCCCAATAGAAACTAGAAGCAAAGAATGGAGTAGCAATAAAAAGTGCTAGTTATACTAGGCCTTTGTTTAGAAGAATTTACAAAGATCAATTTTATTTAGCACTGTGGCATTGGAGTTTCCTGCAACAGTTAGTTCTCCTGAAGGAGGGTATTATGTGGGAATAAAGCCATTAAACTATTAATCTTAAACAGCCCAATGGGGCAGCTGTCAGGAAATCTAATTAATCTGGGCTAACTGAGACTAAATATTAGGATATATGCAATTTAGGCTAAATCTATAGCCACAAACTATTTTGACAGATTTTACCAGATGAGTCAGCTTCATCAAAAACACAGTCAAATCACCTTTCAAGTTGTTTGCTAAAGAGTACCAAAGTATTTTGAATGGAAATGGGGAAACAACATTGAAAATACTAAAAGGTAGCATTTATCAAACAATATTTTGAGCATTTTGCACATGAATCTGATTTAACAGTATCAACCACCCAATGATATAGGTCCTCATATTATTCCCATTTGAAAGATGAGAAATCAAAGTTTAGAAAAGCTAAATAAATTGTCTGAGGTCATATGGGTAGTCCAAAATAGATAAATCTGAGATTCAACCCTTCCTGCATGCTGTACTATTCTCAATGTACAACGGAAGAGTGGGGAATACTTAAGCATACTACTATTGTCATCAGTGGATTCTCTCAAGGAGTTAAACAGATTTTTATTTTTCTACTCTATGGTGGTCCTTAAAGCATTTACAGTCTAGTAAAATTAGTCAGAGACTCATTGTTAGCCCTCCAAATATGACCATTTTCTTCTCTGATTCAGTATTTTGTGTTTGCTTCCTGTCTTGCTAATGATTTGAAGTTGCTTATCCGATGTGGCAGAATTTCATTGACATAGCTATTTCTCTAGGAAAACCTTATAGATCTATGTATGCAAAAGGTTCTTAGTCTTAAACAGTCTAGGTGATTCCTATAGTCATAATAATAATGATGGTAGCACTAACAAAAACATCATCAACAAACATTTTTTAACTTACCATGTGCCAGACATTATATACCAATTAGGGATTATATACCATCAAATCCTATATTATGAAAATGGGAAAATGGCCCCCCACAAACAATATTCCTTTGTCCTTGAAAAATATTTTATTGCTGTCTACATCCAGAGCAATATGGGGGAAATTCAGTCTTCCCCACAGGTTTGTTGTGAAAATTTTGTGACAAAAATGTAAATGAACATAAATACAATAAATTCAGGAGAAGACAGTAAATTTAAAGGCTTTGAAATAAGATGAACCTGGATTAGGGTTGCCAGAAATAGGAAATAAAAATATAGGACAGCCAGTTAAATTTGAATTTCAGATAAACAAGAATTTTTTTTTTAGTATAAGTATATCCCAGTTATTGCTTGTTCCTTACTAGACATGTGACTTTGGGCAGTTCTCTGAGTTTCAATCTATCCATCTGTAATAGACGAGCAGTTGCTTGGACCTTATAGAGTTGTGAAGATCACAATTAGTTGCCTTAAAGTACCTAGCACTGTGTCTGCCACAGGGTTGGTGATCAGTAAAGAGCTGATTTTGAATATTTGAAGTATAAGACCCTTAAATCATGTGAAATTATCCTTTCCAAGTTACTTCTAGCCATTAGCTGTTCAGTAGCTAACAACCAGTCTATAACTATGGGGAAGTTAAAGATCTAGCCACTGAGTTCTAAAATCAAGGTATTTTAGAACTAAAGAAATGTGTGACATTATATGATCCAAACTCTTACTTTATGGATAAGAAAGAAGTAGGAAATCAAATAAGCTAGAGCCAGGATTAGTACATAAATCTCTTAAATATCCATCAAGAGTTCTTTGTAATGTAGCAACTTGTCTCACAGGAAGTGTTGCTGAAAAACAGTTAATTCGGTAGCTTTATGCAAAGATATCCATCCATCTCTTTATTTATCCATCTGTCTACACACACACAAACACACACACACAAAATAGGTATATAGCATTGGATAGGCATGGTTAGCAAAATTGCAAGTTCCCCTTTGTAACTTGAATAATATTTTGTTCTATTGTGTAGACACAGCCTATGGTATTTACCTAACTACAGCTGAGTTAATAAACACTAGTATTTTTTAATCATTGCTAATAAAATACTGTTTCCGAGTATGGGTTTTTAGTTACCAACCAAGATCACACAGATTGTGAAAAATGTGATGAACTTTGCATACTTGTTCATCAAGTTTTTAAAATAACTTTGACTTCTCACCCTAGTAGTAGAAAATAACTTACCTCATAGCACTGACTTCATTTCTTGTTGATAGGTTATTTTTATCTAAAACAAATGTTGAGATCTTTTTAATCAATGATGAGCATCTCACTTTTGCTGACACTGAGCTCTTCAGTAGGCACTTTGCAAAGTGAGGCTCATTTGCATTCAACTACACATCACTCTGCAAGGTGTAATTTGTATTTCTGACCATGAGTATAGTTTTCCATTAACTTTGTTGCAACATAGAACATAAGTACTGATATTAGTTTTAACTCTAATCTATTAATTTTAATATATGACATAGCTTTAAAAAATCAATCAAAATTTCTGTCTAGATCTTGTGAATCATTATTTTTATAGGCATTCAATTCTATTATTTACTAACTGCAGAGTTAAAATAATTTATTCTCAGATCAGACAGATCAGTCTCAGTCATGATACTGACAAAATGTATCACATGAGGCCAGTAACTTAAATCCTCTGAACTTCGAATTTCTTATTTGTAAAACGAGCACACTAACAATCCTAATGGCGTAGGGATTTTGTGAAGATTAAAAGAAACAACGTATGGAAAGTACGTTGCCTAGTGACTAGCATATAGAAAATGCTAAACGCAGTCAGTGTTTTCTCATTTTTTAAATGTTCATCATTTTACTTTTAATTTTTCTCTTGTTTTCTTGATTATTCCATCACTACTTCTTGTTATTTTCATATTTTTTATTAGAGAAGATTTATTATGGAAATATATGTGAATCTGAGAAACAGTCAGGGGACTTTGGCAGAGGAATCAGCTTACAGACCTCCCTTAATAGAGGAGAGTTCATGGAGAAAAAGGGACAATGGAACCCAGTGCTCTGATCATCCCCAAGAATTAGGCAATTTCCATTGACACCTTCATGGGATACTTGCTGATAATTGATGACATGTTGTATTTCAGTTTACATGTGATTAGAAATAAAAAACAGGGGCTGACCTAGAGGTGATGGCACTTGGTGGTTCCGCTCCAGAGCCCATAGTCAAGAGGGTCAGGAAGAGCGCACAGAAAGTCCCATATGAACAAATCTGAATGGATTTCAATTTTGGAAGCCAACTAAGTGGACTTTTTAGAAGGCACTTGGCTTGGGAATAGAATGAATTAGAGTTACTTTGAGGTGTGTGAATCTAGAAGAAATGTGCTTTGAGGGATATGAATCCTGATAACTAAGTACTCTGGGTAGAAAAAAGCTTCATCACAATGAAAGCAGGCTAGACTCAGTATTTTGTCAAGTCTGCAGGAGATAAGATTTGAGACTAAATTTCAGAAAGAATTATCTTCTATTTTTTCCTGTTTTTCCATCCATTATAACATATATGACATGCAATTAATAAGACAAAAATAACAAAATTGTAAAAATTGATATAAATATGCATGTAGTTTATGTAAGGAAACTTGAAAATTATTGTTACTACGATTATTTAAGATTATAGGGTTGGGGGGCCGGACCCATGGCTTAGCAGTTAAGTGTGCATGCTCCTCTACTGGTGGCCCAGGTTCGGATCCGGTTGCACATCAACGCACCGCTTCTCCGGCCATGCTGAGGCTGCGTCCCACGTACAGCAACTAGAAGGATGTGCCACTATGACATACAACTATCTACTGGGGCTTTGGGGAAAAAAAAAGGAGGAGAATTGGCAATAGATGTTAGCTCAGAGCCTGTCTTCCTCAGCAAAAAGAGGATGATTAGCACGGATGTTAGCTCAGGGCTGATCTTCCTCACAACAGCAACAAAAAAAGATTATGGGGTTGGTAAGAGTGCAGATACTGAAACCAGACTGAGTTTAAACCCTGTGCCACCACTTACTAGCTGTGTGACTTTGTCTGGTGTTTTGACTTCTCTGTATCTCAGTTTCATCATCTGTAACATGGGAATAATCATATTACCTACTTCATAGTCTTGCTGAGAGGATTAAATGAGTTAATATATATAACATAGCTTAGAACAGAACCCAAGTGCACTATAATTGCTTAATGTTAGCTATCACATCACTGAGTGAAATGGTGCAAGCCATTCCTTATAGTGCCAATTTTTTTATTAATGTCGTGGTATGATATGTACCATATATTTAAAAATTTCCCAAATATATTATTTATTCCTAAGAGTGGAGTTGAGAACATATAAGACAGATGCTCAGGATGTGTTATTTGGGTTAATAAATACCCCTTTGAATTGTTATAATTCAAATCGTGCCTAGTAAGGAAAATTTGTTTTTTTACATAATGATGTGTTTCTTACACATAGTCCTATTAACGACAACACAATCCATTTTTTGGAGATTTGTGAGGTTCATCAAAATGAATCTCTTCTTCTGGATTGCTGAGTAGGTCCCAAAGACTGGAAATAATTTTTAAATATATGACTGACAAATTTTGAGGCATCATGATGATCAGACTAAACAATGTATCATTCTGATGATGATGGCAGGAGAGGTGCTGTGAGGATGGGTAGCAGAAACCAAAACAAGAAAACAGTAATCTATGCTGAGATGATCAAGTAACTCCAAGTATGGCTGAAATTGATTTGAGTCCAAATTCACTCCAAAAATGCAGCCTGCATTTTTAAATAGTAATACAAATAACCCATTTACATACAGTGACCTTTCTGATGGAAATCATATTTAAAATTTGCAACAAAAACATGTCCTTACCTGTCTTTTTATAGCTTAATTTGCAGATGAAGAGTAGAGTGCATTCAAAAAGTTGGTGCTTCCTGCCTATTATCCTACTATTTGCAAATAATAATAAGAGTTATCATTGCAGCAATATGTATTGGGCATTTACCATGTGCTAGGCACTGTGCTAAATCTCACCTATTATTACTCATTTAAACTTCCCAATAATGCTGTCAATTATGCACTTTTATTATCTTCAGTTATCCTTAGGAAACTATGAATTAAATTAGTTACTTGCCCAATGTCACCTAGCTAATACGTAGCAGAGCAGGATTGAACTCAGGACTCCATTCTCAACCTCTAAGTAATACTGCCCAGAAATGCTATGAAGGATAGTAAGAGCTGGTCCAGAGCTCACAAACCATCTAATCTGAATATATCTTCTTGATTTTACTTGATTTCATAAGAAGTATATTTAAAATGATTTGATCAGTTGGCATGGTGTTTATTAGCTAAGAAATAAGCCTATTTCTTTGGAATTTGGTGAGAAACAGGCTTTTTTTCACCATTTGAGCATAAAATATTATCTAATAGTTCATAGCATATGGAATGCTCAAGTATGACCATATAAGATAGTTTTAAGTGGTTTAGGGAATTGGCATTAAATAACATTGAAGGTGGGGAAGTTACTCCCTTTTCAATTATTGCTCAACCAGAATTATCCCCAGGAGAAAACATTAGTCTGGTGATCATTGCTCAAACTCTCTTGAACACGAGGTAAATTTTATTTTATTTTATTTTACTTTTTTTTTTGTGAGGAGATCAGCCCTGTGCTAACATCTGCCAATCCTCCTCTTTTTGCCGAGGAAGACTGGCCCTGGGCTAACATCTGTGACCATCTTCCTCCACTTTATTTATTTTTTCCCCCCAAAGCCCCAGTAGATTGTTGTATGTCATAGCTGCACATCCTTCTAGTTGCTGTATGTGGGACGCGGCCTCAGCATGGCCGGAGAAGCGGTGCGTTGGTGCGCGCCCGGGATCCGAACCCGGGCCGCCAGCAGCAGAGCACGCGCACTTAACCGCTAAGCCATGGGGCCGGCCCTAAATTTTATTTTTTAGAGTGGTCCTTACACTTTGTGGTCCTCAGCATCAGATAACCAATAGTGTCTAAATAGAATTAAACAATAATATTTTACAGCTTTGAGTTTAAATTCTGCCACCCAGTCTAACAACCACTCCTCACCCCCTGCCACCCTGCCCTACCATTGTGTTCTACTATATAAACTTCAGAAAATCATTAATCTTTTAGTATTTACACCTGAAAAATGAGATATGAGAATATAAATCTTACAGAATTCTTTTGTTATTAGATGTGTAAATATATATATATATTGCTTGCTCAGTGGTAGACATCTTTATAGTAGTCATCCCTGGGTGGGACAATTAATATCATTATTTTCCAGCTTTTCATTCTCTGCCTCATTTCCATGTCTCTTATTGGCTACCACTATATCAAAAATTAAATATTACATTAAGTGAACTCAGAACTAGAAAAAACCTAACTCCTTGGAATTTACTAACCTCCATCTTTGAGTAGAGTTAGCCTCTGTCTTTTATGAAAATAAAAGTTATCATAATAACAGTTATTGTAGGGGCCAGCCCAGTGGTGTAGTGGTTAAGTTCACGTGCTCCACTTTGGTGGCCCTGGGTTCGCTGGTTTAGATCCTGGGCGTGGACCTACGCACTGCTCATCAAGCCATGCTGAGGCAGCATCCCACATAGAGCAACTAGAAGGACGTACAACTAGGATGTACAACTAGGACATACAACTATCTACTGGGGCTATGGGGAGAAAAAAGGAAAAAAGGAGGAAGATTGGCAACAGATGTTAACTCAGGGCCAATCTTCCTCAAAAAAAAATTAGTCCTTTAAAAAAAATAAAACAAACAAAAAAACCCAGTTATTGTAGTATCAGAATTTCAAGTCAAATGAAGTATTTAAATTAACTTTAAAAAATTGTTTAATTGAATCTTTTTTTTTTTTCCTTAACACAAGTCAATCTAATCATGAGTGGTCATATATAACCGAAGTCATGAAGCTAATCAGAGTGTGATCACACAGCTTTGTCATCATGTACAATAAGGGTCAGGAAAGTAAATTTCCTTACAGATACTTCTTATAACAGATATTCTGGGATTCACCAGAAAAAACTGAATGGTGATGGGCTATGTTATTAATAATAGCAAGTGGCAGAGTAGCTTTTCTCATCTGCTTTTGATGGAACTAAATCTGGTTGCATGAGAGTAAATGTTTAAATTCCATAGAGGCTCCAAAATCGACACTAAGTTTTTTCTGGTTACAGGGCCTTTGCATATGAAAATTTACCTGACTGGGGAAAGTCAGCCCACCATCTAGATGTTTTTTTCTTTTACATTACATTAGTGCTTCTTATTGTACTTACAATGTCTCACATCTGGAGACTTTGTTCAAAGGCAGACACTGATTCATTAAGTCTGGGGTGCACCCTGAGATTCTGTATTTCAAAGAAGCTCCTAAGTAATGCTGATGTTGTTGATCTACAGACCATATTTTGACAAGCAGTCGTTATATCACCTCCTTAGAAAAGCCTTCTATGGCCTTGTCATTTAGAGTAGTTCTCTTCCTAATCCTATTCCAGCACCCTGTTGATTCCTTAATAGCCTTTATATTACAACTGTAATTATTTTGTTTATTTGCTTACTTTTTGCTTGTCTATTGTTTCTAGATTATAAATTTACAAGGTCAGGGACCATATTATATTGCTCACAATATATCTAGTACCTGACACCTAGTAGATGCCCAATAAACAGATGATCAAATGAATGGAAAGCTACCTTTAGATTATACCAGTGTGTCATAGCTTTACCTAGACCAGTAGTTCTCAGATTTTAATGTGCATCGGAATCCCCTGAAGGGCTTGTTAAAATGCAGACTGCTGAATGCAGAGTTTCTGATTCAATAGGTCTGGGGTGGAATCTGAAAATTTGCAATTCTAAGTTTCCAGGTGTTGCTGATGCTCCTGGTCCAGGAACTGCACTTTGAGAACAAACCTATAATAAAAGATATAGCTTAATAATAATCGATCTCAAAAGATTATGCTGAAAGGCTGATGCTATCTCTGAGGAGATAGTCAAGCCATCCAATTTCCCTAAGCCTTTGGCACTTGTGGTGTGGTTTTTAGCATTCACCTAACAATTGTGAGTATGGAGTTCATACATGTGTAATTATTGTTCATTTTATTATTCAAATTATATATATATGTATAGCCTTGAGGAAAGGAAAGGGAAGAAGAGCTGTCCCTGCATCAGATCTCCTTATGGATTGCAGTCACGCCAGGCCCCTTTTAAGTCTCATATCATGTCCCTCACTCACTGCCCTCTCACGACATTTTGCAAGCATCAAGGCTGGCTCTTGAGATCATTCACTCTGTGTTTGACTTGCCTGGTTTGGTTTCCTTCACAATAGCTCAGAGCCCAACAGAACTTCTCTTTCCTTTCCTGTTCTCATTTTTTTTTTAGCATGCAAACCCTTACCTTCTTGCTCAGATTGTGTTCTCTTTTCTTTCCACTTTGCAATGATGAAGCATCCCAGGAAAATGGAGGAGACTGAATAATTACTGCATAAGCTTTCCAGTGCATGGAAAAACATCAAAGTCATTATTGTAAAGTGCATTGTGAATTTTAAGAAGGGCTATATGATATCTCATTCTCCCTTTAATTATCTCTAGCAAATAGTAACATGGGTAATGAGAATTGGAATTTTGGCCACAGGCAAGATATTAATGTAAAATTGGCATTTTCATTTAAATATTGATTAATAAAAAGGTATTTTAAGGGGAAATTAAGCATTTATTCAATGTAAAAAAAAATCAGCAGGCAATTTTTAAGATGTGTATTTTAATAGATGCTGAATTAAAGTTTGATTTAAACCTGACAGAAACATTTCTCTGCATAAAGATAATTCAAATAAATTCAACAAAATGCGTTATTTTTTCTACAAAAAACACAAGCACAATAAAGGTAACATTATTTTTATTTATAAAGACAAATTATTATTATTATGTTTTAAATTTCCATTGTAGTATTTTTTTCGTGAAAATCTCTCTCCACGTAAAGATCTGATGAAGTTGTGATGAAAATTGGTTAAATTACACATGACAGAGTTGGAAAATTATGAAAATTTGAATAAGAAATATTTTATGATTTCAATTCATTTCTCCAATGTGTACTTTGTTTTGTCTAAGTCCTAGCATTTATTCTTATATAATTTCCTAAGCTGTTATCTGATTAGCTTTGAAGAAAATAATGCGTTTATAGATTGAGATACCTGATTTTTAGGATTTCAGATACACAGTATCAGTTTGAGGAAATAAAAGAAACATATCTTTGGCATTTATTTAATATTTATGATCTTTTTGGAAAAATTTCATTGCTTTGGAGCAGCCAGTGATATGAAAGAAAGTGTGAAGTGGAAGTCGTAAGGTCTGCCATATTATTACAGGTTTATTTGAGCTAATTACAGCATAAATGCCACATTGGCTTTCAGCAATTCATTTGCTGGACAGTTCTTCAAGCAGCCAGGTGAGAGCTACTAGAGACAGTTCCAGTAGTGCTGAGACTCTTTAATTAAACGCTGGCTGATGTTCCAGAACCTTTCTTCAGAGCCTGAGGGAATAGCAATATTTATTTACAAGGCACCTCTTATCCTAAAGTTTTCAGGTCTCCTCACTACAAACAGTATACCAGCCTGTCCTAGAAAGGAAAACCGAGCATTCTGTTTGAATTTATAGCAAGTGCATATACTTTTGTGCAAATGTAAATTTCATTAATTAAAATAGTCCAGATTCCAGTTTGTCTTTGATACCCATAAAAATAATCTTATCTAGGGGCCAGCCCCATGGCCTATTGGTTGAGTTTGGCGCACTCCGCTTCGGAGTTCTGTTCCTGGGCACTGAGCTACACCACTCATCGGCAGCCACGCTGTGGCGGTGACCCACATCCAAAATAAAGGAAGACTGACACAGATGTTATCTCAGGGCGAATCTTCCTCAAGCAAAAAGAGGAAGGTTGGCAACAGATTTTAGCTCAGGGCAAGTCTTCCTCAGCCAAAAAAATGATCCTATCTATAAAGAGGTAATGAGGAAAAAAATAGGACCCTTTCTTTTTCTGACTAGCCCTCACCCAAACTCCCTTCCTGTGACTGCATAATTACAAATCTGATTTGATAAACTAGAAATGCCCTTGAAAGAATTTAATATTTACCCTAGTTTTTAATCCCAGGAAGGATTCTACTCTGAATATTTAACTATTTGTATGTAATTATGTTTTCTCTGTCTCTCACCCAACCCCCCAAATTTGTTCCAGGAATATTTAAGCTGGCTTATAAAAGGACATATAATAATGAATGAATACATTTAAAACCAGGCTAAAAAAATGAGGCAAAGAAAAATAAAGATACAAAAATAACATAGAACCAGGTGTTAAGATACCAAATAAAATATATGCCCTGTAACCTCACACACAACTTCATCAAAGAGTATATGTGCATATATGGCAAATAAGCAAATGAAAAGATATTAGACATCATTAGCCATTAGGGAAATGAAAAATTAAGACCACGATGCGATGCCATTTCGCACCTATTAGAAGGGCTAAAATAGCCAACATCAGGTACTTGTGAGAATGTAGAGCAATTGGCACTTTCATATGTTGCTGGTGTGTATGCAAAATGTCACTGAAAACAGTTTAGCAATTTCTTACATAGTTAAACGTACACTTACCTTGTGACCTATCAATTTTCCTCCTGGGTGTTTACCCTAAGGAAATGAAGTTATAATCACACAAAAACTTGTACATGACTGTTTATAGCAGCTCTATTCACAATTGCCAAAATCTGGAAAAAATCCAAATGTCCTTCAACGAATGAATAGGTAAACTGTGGTATATCCGTACAATGGAATACTACTCAGAAATAAAAAAGGAATGGACTATTGTTGCATGCAAAATCATGCATGTATCTCAAAGGTGTGATGCTGACTGAAAGAAACCAGTCTTAAAAGGTTATATAATGGATGGTTCCATTTATAAAACTTTCCAGAAGAAAACAAAATCATAATGATGGAGAATAGATTAGTAGCTGCTAGAGGTTGGGGTGGAGGAAGGGTATGATTGCAAAGAGGGGTAGCATGAGGGAGTTTTCTGGATGATGGAACTGTCCTGTATCTTGATTATAGGGATACTTACACAAATAAACACTTTAAAATGCATAGAAATATATACCAAAATGTCAATTTTATTGCATGATAATTTAATACATAAAATAATTTTTAAAACACCCACACATTTAGAAGGATTAAGCCACAATTTTGCCTCTGAGTTCTCCGTAGGACAAAGAATATAATCATGCATATAGATAAAATCAAGCTAGCTACTCAGGGTCACATCTATTCCTAATAGAAGAATATAATACATATGTCTGATGTAATAAAAATGTCTTTTTTAATAACCTGCAGTATACCCCAGCAATAAATCATAATTTTACTTCCTGCATGTCTGACCGTCCCTTTTTCGTCTTCTTCACGCCTGTTTCCTCTATTTGCTTTTAAAGTATAGGTATTCTCCACATTGTATCTTCACTCTTAATTTCTTCCAGCTCAGCATCCTCTGCAGGGAAATCTCTTTCAATCCAGTGGCTTGACCTAAAATCTCCTTGTTGAAGATGACTTCCAAATCTATACCTGCAATGCTAATATCTTTTTATCCCTATTTACAGTTTTGTGTGTAATATCTTCTTTTGAATATCCCACTAGTCCAAAAAATCGCCATACCCAAAATAATTTAATTAGTAGTTCTTTTCCTGAAATGTAAGGATCTTCTGAAATCACTGACCTCTTGGTCACTAAAACTAGAAATATTATCTTTTTTTATCGCCTTCTTATACTCACTCTCCCTCATAAAATTGGTCGCTAAATCTAGCTGATTCTTTCAATTTTGCATTTTTTCCATCACAAAAACTAAACTAAAGCCTTGACTATGGGTAGTTTGGAATATTACAATAGCCTTCTGTATGTTTTCTCTGACTCCCATCTGTTATATCTATATTTCATTTTTATACTCTTGTTAGCATTACTTTATAAAATCTGATTAGTTCCTCCCATCTTGACCAGAAATCTTTTATTCTCACACAAAAGAAAATCCAAATTTTATATGGTATTCTTAACCTTCAATAATTTGAACCTAACATCATCCAGCACTGCAAATACATCAAGATCACTGTCTACTTAGAAGCAGTCTACCTACTGTAGCCACATCATATGTTTTGCTATTCCTTGAAACCATCATATGTCTGGTCAACCACTTTGCTTTATATGGGCAGTGCCCAGTATGTGTATGTCTCCTCTGCCTGTTAGAATTCTATGCATCCTCCATGTCTCTACTCTTACACCATCTCTTTCGTGAAGACTTCCTCAATCCAGCAATTTGGAATTCATCTTAGCCTACTTTGAGCTGTCATAGCATGATTCATTTCTTTATTTTGCTTTGTTTTATTATGCATGCATATCTCCCCTTACTGAGATTATAACCTATTTAAGAGAAGCAATCATATATTAGTCACAATTTCTTGCCTTAAATCCTTTTTGGAATAAGGTGCAGCATAAGTATATAAAGAAATAATATAAATAATAATATAATATATAAATTATATATATATAATTATATATATAATTATAAATTATAATAATATAATATGTAAAGAAATAATCTTCACTTTCTTGATAGATCTGGAACAATGCGCCTCACACATAAGATGTAGAATGGATGTTTGCTCTATGAATAAATGGGTGAATGAAGAGCAGACAGATTAAGCAGGCTAAGGAGTGTTGGAAATGTTATCCCGTACATTACAATTACAGGAAGATTATCATTAGCAATAATGTGTTATTACAAATACCATTCTGCATGATCAGGTAATGTCAACATTTATTTACTGTGCACCTGCGCATACCACCCAAGGCCAAATTATATTTTCATCTTGTCATTCACCTGCTCAAAATTCAGTGTATGCCTGGGTGTGTTAAAGATTGAATTTAAAGTTCTGTTGTTTGCATTTCTGGCATTTTTATTAGCTGTGCTCTTTATCCACTAAGCAACACAGGTGTCTGAATATATGAATATTGTGCTTCTCAATATTCCCTATGATTCTTCCTTCCCTCTCTTCCTCCCGTCCTCTCCCTCTCTCTCTTTTCTTCCTTCCTTCTTTCCTACTTTGTTCTTTACTCTCTCTCTTCTCTGCTTTCCCCCATCACTCTCTCTCCCTCCTCCCTGCTGTACTACCCTTATCCCTCCCTCCTCCTCTCCTTTCTTTTATATCATTCTTCTTTCTCTTTTAACATTTCTTGTTGCTTACTATGTACTACATCTTGATCTGCGATTGCCACAAACATTATGAAATAGTTACTGCCAAGGAGCTCACAGTCTAGAGTGAGCCAGGTCAATTTTTTTGTTTTTGTTTTTAGTTTGTTTTGTCTATTTTTTTACTATTCTCAGTAAGAATTGTGCTTGTTCTCTTTGTGGTACAACCCACCATTACCTCTACTTGGTTTTCACCTGACGTCTGCAATAATGTCATCCTGCCCCCTCTTCATTCTCGCTTTCTCCAGAGTGGAGAAGCCTTTCAGAACCATCTTCACAGCAGATGTGAGCTACACGACATTTGCTGCTCTGCATTTCCTTTCTGTAGTTGTGATTCATTTTGACATCATGCTGCCATTCATGTTCTTTAGTTGGTGTTTCATGTATGCTTGTTATATGTTGCTTAAGGTTATTTGGGTAGTTTTTCTAAATGTCCTCATTGCTCCTATCATTGGTCCTCATGGAAGATTTGCTTAGTCAGTTGAACACTTAAGATCTTAAAAAGAGCCAATTAAGAAGGAAAGAAAATGCATTCAGATGGAGTAAAAACAAAAGTTTACTTAGGAATATCTGTGATTTTTTAAAGTAAAATTGTGTACAGCGAACTCTGGAAGGAAGGATAACAAGAGATGTCACTAGTGTTTATCTCTGGGTATAGGATTTGGGGGACTTTTATTCTCTTCTTTGTACATTTCTATGTTGCACAGTTATTTTTAAATGTATGTATTCTGTTTATTAAAATAAGTTAATTTTAATAAATCTTAACAATATGTCACATTGTGCACTGAAGTATAAATACCAAAATAAAAACTTTTCCTAAGGGATTTTGAATTTGCAAAGACAAGCCACATATGTTTGGCCTTTCAGGGAATACTCTAGATTTTCAACAAATATATAGAAGACAGATATATATTACTGCTTTGTAAAATATATTTCACTCTATGTTTTACCCTGTTCAAGGACATTATTATTCACTGTTTAACAATAGAGGGCAGTAGAATAATGGTTCATAAATTTATTTTAGTCAAAACTAACCAAATCCCTCATTCTAACGTCTAGAACAATGATCAAAATAGGTGTAATATATTTATAAAAGAAGAAAAGTTAGTGTCACGATTTTTTGCTTTTTTGGGCAAAAATAATGTTTACTCTGAGAGAGGAAAGGGCAGCTCAGAGGTATTCAGAATCTGATACTCTTTCTTTGACCTTATGTTAACTTTCCTGGGCTTTGACGTTTCCATCAGAACATTAATAAACAACATTTGTGTTTTCCATTGATCATGTCACATAGGGTATGTCTATTCACAAACAAGTTTAGAGAAAAATAAAAATCATCAGTTTAATCTAGCTACTAAGTACAAATTGGCTGTTGACAAAATAACACCTTGAGTGACTGAATTAAATCATTCGTGTTCAAATGTGCTTGTTCATGTAGGTTATATGAAAGTGAGCCACTGCAAACTAAATGTCCTTAGGTGCAGCCCAGGGAAATTCTGATTAAAGAGGCATTTACTGGTGCTGTGCTGAGCCATTTTGGACACTAAGGAATATCAGTATTATGAAACTGTCTTTATTCAGAACTTTGATGCTTTGTTCATAAATTTTTACATTAATTTTGACTTTTGAAAAATTTCATAAAACTATTATTTATCTTGATTGCTGGTGTCTTTGGAACTTACTTAAATTCTGTCCCTGAGGTGAGTACCTCACTCCTCTCACCCTAATCCCTGCCCTGGTAGCTACTCAAACCAACATACTATTGAGTCACAACGACATAAGAAACACTGGGATGAAGTGGAATGACAGAAAGGGAAATAGAAGGCAGAGTCAATACTCAGAAAGACTATCATTAGTAGAGTGTCCTGCTGTGCAGAATTGTTAGTCTGATACATAATGAAATATAACTCAATAAATCATGCTTCAAGCCTATTTAGAATGCAACTCTCTCTCCTTCAAGAACAAGTACGAACTACTACCTTGATCATATAATTCTCTATATCTGTATTATAGAATGCACTGGTTTAATTTCTTATTTCAGAGAGGAAAACAAACTAAAGGAGATCATGTTGGATCTAAATATAATCCTCAGTTCATATCTTCCTTCAGTCATTTTCTCTCCTATTCAGAACCTGGATTATCGTCTCAGACCATATCTGTCCTAAGAAAAATGACATTAGTGCCAGTAATACCAGATCTTCTGGAAAAACTCTAACTGCCCTAACCTCAAGCAAGCTGGTGCTATGGTATCTGCCTTTCCCATAAGTCTTATAAACAGAGGAAAGAAAGAAAGAAAGAGAGACAGAGAGAGACAGAGACAGAGACACCGAGACAGAGAGAGGGAGTGAGGAAGTGAGGGAGGGAGAGAGGGAGGAAGGAAAGAAGGAAGCAAATGAAAGAGAGAGAGAGAAAGATAGATAGATAGACTGTTACTGACTTAAAATGTTACAGTTACTGGCTTAAAATAGACTTGGCCGGGAATGGCAATGGAGTGAGTTCTAGCCACCTTGGTCTTGGTCTTAACAAAAGTCCCTTAGGAGTTCAAATTGCACATCTTAGAAAAATTATTTTTCAATGAACTGAGAGAAAAATATTTCTTTGCTCAAATAAGTTATGTAATTGCTGTGTCCTCTAGTTGTAGAATCATATTAAAGGCTCAGAGAAGTCCTACAGATTTTCCCTAAAGGACTACCCTAGCATTTCCCAAACATGTTCCACACTGAAGGAAACTTTTTTTTTGTTTAAATGTAACCCTAACACAAATGTTTCACAGAATTACTATTCTGAGAAATGCAATTTGGGAAATGTTGACCTATATTCAGAATATAGAGGTCTCAATTACACCTTGGTGCAGGTTTGGGGCATGTTTCTTAATAATATTAGAAATAGTAATGATAATGATAATAATAATAAGCACAGTAACTAACATTTGTAGAGTATTTAATTTTTTCTCTGGGTTGGGACCTTTAGAGAACAGACACTTAACTAACTTACTTTCCCCTCCCCTCGTATTATTCTCTTCCTTTGTCAAAATATTAACATTTTAAAAAATTTTGCACATCACAAGTTAGAAAATATTCGACTTATATACCAAAATGTGAATGTGCAAAGTATTCATGATGGATGCTTGGGACATATGTAGGCAATTCAAAGCTAATACTATCTTCTCCATGACCTAAATTTGTATTGCACTGTACTACTCTCTCTGAGTTCTGAACGTTTATATCTTCATGTCATAGTTGTTGTATATCTGTCTTTCATACTAGATGGATAATTCCACGAAAGCAGGAAGTTTCTGTTTCAAATGCACTGAATCATTACTACCATATTCCCTGCAGCTCTTCTTAATACCTGATATAGAGTAGGCCTGCAGAATGCACTTATTGAATAAACAAATTTCTAGAACTTTGTTTCCTAAAATTTTAGACATTATGCTATCTTTTCAATGATACTTTGCTTATTCATTATGTATCCTAGTAGCATTTATTCAAATAGAAACCTGTGATACAAAAGGATGACTCAATAGATCTAAAAGTCAGTTTTACATTTAGCAAAAGAGATTTGTGTAGGAAGAAATTGTCTTCTATTGTTTCCCATACCCCAGAAAGACACTGGTTTCAACTTTGATAAATAAGACCTAAAGTTATACGGGGTTTTTTTTTCTGTCATTTCAGAATCTTAGAGCATATCCCAAGTTACAAGTGAACAAGAAGGGAATAACTCAGGCCCTGCTCCAAACGGCAGAACCATACTTGTACATGCCTCAGGCATAATTTTTTTTCTGAATGATCAAGGAATATGAGATCACGATGTGATTGCTTGAATATTTCTGTACGCCTGTCAAACATTCAGTTGTCTGGCTGAAATATGGTAGTTGAGTTGATAGGACCTTCTAGTTAGTGGGACCTTTTTGAAGTTTTATTTATAGATACTATCTCTGGACTTATGATCGTGGTCACAAAGATTCTTGCCGTTGCAGTGAAATAAAGCTTTTGAGACTTTTTATCTACAACTTTGGCGCTGTTGAGGTTTTCCTTTTTCAGCTCATTATTGTCATCATCAAATGTCTATCACCTTTGATGATATTCTCTCTTGATCTGAGAAAGCATAAGCCTTGGGGGTTTTGTATAAAATTTTCTTTTCTCACAAATTACCTCATTTCACTTGAAGTTAGCTTGGTTGTGTGAATAAATACATAAATAAATACTATACACTATAAATTAATACTACACTATATATATATACATATATACGCATATATAATAAACCAGCTCACAATTCAACTCATTGAATGTTAACCTACTTTGAATATTCATTTCTTGAAAATAATTCTTAGTCCTATTTTAAAAAGGCAATTCAATTGTGTTTTAATTTATAGGTCATTAAATTTTGCTGGAAAGGAGCAAGAGAGTCATTATAAATATAAACTGACTCATAACTACATTGACCCAACATCTAACAACATTGACCTACTTGCAGTGTATATTTAATTAAAATAGCATTAGACAGAACAAAATTAACTTCAGAGAATAACCAAAGCAAATGGCTATAATAAATATAATTACCTATTACTATTGTTTTACATCACTGAAAGACTTTCATCAATATCTTCTGGAAGATAATTGCCTAATAAAATTCAGGTATAAAATATTTCCCCATGAACATTTAATGTTTCCTTATTGTCAGGATAAGAGTTGTTTCTGTTTTTGTTTTTATGTAAAGCCTGAATTTTTTTGACATTATTTACAAAGGAGATATTTTAATGATTAAATAAATCTACTCAACAGATGAGAGAAAATGGGCCACTTGAGAAGATTTAAATTAAATCCCTTAAATTAAAAAAAAAAGGCAGTTTTTAAACTTTCTAACAAGGGAGAATGGAAAATAAGCATAATCAGTGTAGAAAATGTAGGTGGGTATAATTGTTGGGTGTAAAACAAATATATTTAACAACTCAGCTCATTTGTGCTGAGGGCAACATGAGAGCAATTTGACAGAGTTTCAATACTATATCAGCAAATGAACATTGCCAGGATTTAAGAGAAGAAGGGTATGATGAAAGATTCTGATGTTGATAACTTAGTTTCTTTTATTTTAATGGTAGAACATAGCATTCTAGGGCTATTGTAAATGCCATACTTCTTTTTAGTTCACAGGTATTTCTGGAATCTCTCCTTAAGAAAAATTCCAAGGTGAGAAAATTAAAACATGGATAGCATATCACTCCTTTTGGTTTGAGAATTTCAGGCTACTGCTTTTCTGCTGCAGATGATTTCGTTTGTTTGTTTTTAGCTGAATACAGGTAATTACATATCAGAATGCAGAAATGTAGGCAATTTGGCCACTTGGTTGTAACTGTTATAGAAGTGAACTAAATTTTACCTTTCAGGACAAGAATGCAAAAGACTCCTAAATGTTTTTATTGGCTCTTTTCACAATTGTTTTGGACCGACTGCCAACAAGAGAGATGAGTCATCATCTGGAGTTTACAAAGTCAGGGGAGGAGTCCAGATCCCCTTCCCCAGTACACACTCAAAACATCCCAAATTGGGGCAAGTATTACATTTTGAAACATACTAATACTATCAAAATATTTCTATAACTGTAGAGATTAAAACAGAATTTATAGTACTAATAATTCTGCAGCATTCTAAAACTAATGGTTTCAAGATGATGGGGAGTGGAGTAAAAAAACCATGATCTCAAGGAGAGGTTGGACACGTGATAGTAATGTCCCAGCATTAGAAGAAGCAATGCTGTCTTCCACCAGGGATTCTATCTATCTTACCACTGAAAACCCAGTGCCTAGCATGGTGACTGGCATGCAGTAATTGCTCAAAAAATGTTGTTTGACAGCACTAACCTGCCATGATAATATGGGATCATGGCCCTATTGATCTCATGGATTCTCCTCCATGATATTTTGGTGTTGCTCCACATTTGCCAAGAGGGGGCTAAAACAATGGTTGGCAAGGAGTACAAAAGAAGAGACTGGATCTAGAGCCGGGACCTGGAGAAATCTGAAAGGAGGGAATAGTAGTAAAAGTTCTTCAGTTTCCAGGCACGACTCTTTCTCCAGAGGATTGGACGTCAGCTCTTCTCTTCTCTTGGGTTGAGAAATGGAGTCCTGAATAAGCTTCACTTGCTCATTGACAATAAAAATGACAATAATTATTCAAGAACATAATGTGAATTATCACTAATTCCAATGCATGATATATAGAAGGAGTTCCTAAATCAGGTGGTATGAGGTACAGATATTTTTTTAATCAGTGGATAGCTTCTTGGGCTTTCCTTCTAACTCTAGCTCCTGGGGAAAGAGAACTGAAGAATGCACAGGGTGGATATGAATAACATTTTGGGAATCTTGCCAAAGTTCTGGGGTACCACCCTGCAAGCTTCTCAATTGCTTTTTTTTTCACTTTTTTGTAATTGTTTAAAATATTTAGTTAAATTTAAAACCTGCATGTAACTGTTTCTCTGTACATGTGATTCAGATGCTTATTAGTGAAAGTATTCTACATAATGTGTAATGCTCAATAATTGTATTCCTTATGTTCATTTTGTAATTATTTATTATATAGAAAATGTCTTTGTATATAAATTAACTTTTTCATATCCAAATTTAAAAATAGAATTAATGTAAAATATAATGTACATGTCACTAAGAATGGGATGTTCTTAGCTGTTAATAGAAAGCAAAAGCACATAGAAAACAATCTTTCTCAGCTAGAAATATATGATATATTACTCTTTCAGTAGGACGAATATTTTTCTTCCACGAGTTTCCAAGTCATGTTAGCTGTTTGACCTCATTGGTTTGCTTTGAGACTTACTAAATTGAGAACAGGAGTAGGAACAAAATTTGCTTTTTACTAAGATCCTAACAGTTTCATCAGTTTGAGTATTGAATTTGTACTCCAACAGCAAGAATGGAAATACTTGGTATTGGACTTGTCCTCATAGTGTAACAAAACTTGGACTCTGGCAATGTTTACTTTTGACTCGGGTGTGGATTTCTTATGACTATTGAAAAAGTCTAGAGTATGTGAAGTTGTTTGAAATATTGTATTGTGATTTTTTTTGTTTGTTTTAAATTTGAATGAACCAAGACAAGAACCTTGAAATACCTTCTAAATTGAGCTCATTGTTTTCTCTTTATGGGGCCTTTACTGATCCTTCCTGTTGGGCCAGGAGCCTACGTCTGTGTTGCTTTCCTAGGGCTGCTGTAACAAATTACCACAAACTGGTGGCTTAAAACAATAAAAATTTGTTCTCTCACAGTTCAGGAGTACAGAAGTCTGGAATCAAGACATCGGCAGGGTTAGTTCCCTCTGGAGGCTTTGAGTGAGAATCTGTTACGCTGCCCTCTCCTGGCTCCTGGTGGTTGCCCGCAGTCCTTTGCATTTGCTTGGCTCGTAGCTGCATCATTCTGATTCCTGCTGCCCTAATGGCCTTCTCTGCGTCTTTCTCTGTGTCCTCTCTCCTCTTGATAACGACATCCGTTATTGAAATTAGGACTCCTTCTAACCCAGTATGACCTCATCTTAACTAATTACATCTGCAAAGGACTTATTTCCAAATAAGACCACATTGTGAGGTTCCAAGTGTACATGAATGTTGGGGGGACATTATTCAACCTATTACATTGTGTATTGGATTCTTCTTCATAGTTTAACAAAACTCAGACTTTTGTCACTTCTCTGGAGTGGATTTCTTCTTACCACTGAAAAATTCTGTAGTATATGAAGTATACTGTTCCTTCCCTTTGGAACAGGACCCTGTCTCCGTACTTCCATAGCATCTCTGCACAAATCTATCTTATCAATTACCACTCTAAAACAAAATCATTTCTATTTCTTCTTTCTCCTCTAGAATGCAAGCTTTTTGAGGAGAGGGAGCATGCCTTGGCACCATTGAAATCTCAGGTTGTAGCAACTGTTCAGCACATGAAAAGCAAAATGTTGACCTTATTCATTTAGTCATCAAATATTTACTGAGTGCCTACTATGTGCTGGCACAACCAATACAGAAGATAGGAGAAGATATTAATGTATTTTGGATCATATATCTATTTTGGATCACACACATTTGAATATTGATTCAACAATTTATGAGAAAGTAAACATATACACACACACATTTTAGTATACAATTCCACAGAGTTCACAGAACCCAGAGATCCATGCATTCTTGGTTAAAAATCCCTGGCATTGGTCCTATATAAATCACTTATCTCGCTTCCATTTTCTCATTCCCAAAGTGGATAAAAGGCTACACATAACACTACTTGTTTTATCAGTTAGAATGCGTTTGACGATAGATAATAGAAATTTCAGCTAATATTGTATTAAACAGGTATAGTTTTGTCTTTCTCACTTAAAACTAGTTGTAGATGTTGGCACTTGCTGGGATTTCTTCAATTCTTCGATGACTTCATCCAAGACCAGATCCCTTTCAACTATGTGCTCTCCCTTCTTTAGTAGGGGTATTGACTTTGGTCGCTATAGCTTCATTTAAAGATAGGAAGCAGTGGTTGACCAGGAAAGTACGGACCTTATCTTTCAGCTCACATTAGAGAGCAAAATTCTCTCCCATTAACACTCTGGCAGACTTCCTGTTCTGTTTAATTAGCCAGAAAAGAGTAACATGGAAACCCTTGGGTGCAAGCAATGCTGGGAAATTAGTATCTATCCATGAGCAGATTAGATCAATAATGATTTATTTCCTGGGGCTGGGCACATTGCCTTGCAGAACATAACTGAGATTCGGTTAGCAAAGAAGATAGGTGGGATGGCTCTTGAGCAGATGCATAAGGGTGTCTGCCACACATGTGTAAATCTTCAGAGCTTAGAAAGTGCTTTCCAAAATATCGTCTCATCTAAGTATCGTACTTGTGGCTCAGGAATCATTTCTTATTTGCTGTTGATGAAACCAAGGCTTAGAAAAGTAAACTGACTTGCCTAAACTTGCACAAGTAAGTAGCTGAGCTGAGATATAATCTTCCAAGCTATTTGAATCTGCACATATTTTTTTAGGATGTTCATTCACATGTCAATAAGCATTCAAAAAAGATAATGATCCTTTTAAAAGAACAGTATTAGAGAAAGCCTAAGGATGAATTCAACTGAATTCATTTGAATTTCCAGGTCCACATTGCATGTAAAGGTTTGATTCCCTCAATATAGTAATAAAAGGAAGACAGGTCTAAAAAAGGTATATTAAGTGAGCTTAGAATTGGGTAGAATAAAGCATGAGACTCCCTTGCCATTCTCTATCTTAAAAGACATCTGGGAGAAATCTGTATTTAAACTCAGTTTCTTGTTTTCTCATTCTGAGAGTGCAGCAAACAAAATCTATTGCCTCCACTTTAAGAGCTGATAGCAACATAGATAAGAGTAGAAATGCACCTAATAACTTCTAGGATCAGTCTAGAGCTGATTCCTATCATATAATATTGACTCCTCTGAGCAGTTCACTGGTGAGAAGGGACTGGACAGATTTGTACTTTTAAAATAGAATTGGGACAATAATTATTAATTTCTAAATATCTTTCAAGAAAAATGTACATACGTAGTAGTGGGCATTTTTCTTCAGATCAGTATTCATTACTCTCTCTTCTGGTAACCTCATTTTGATTTTCCATTGTGGAACCACCATTCTCTCATATTCATTGGACACAGTTGGAAGAGTTCTGAGCCCACTGTCTTGTTCCAAGAATTGACAAGTGAGCCACATCTGGCCAATTAACATATTCCACCTCTCAGCCGTCAATATTTAGTTCTGGTATGCATGCATGAAAGGAAAATAAGACACAAATCTGGAACTTTTCCTATGAGGAAAGAGACACTATCTTTATGATAAGGTTGCTAAATTAATGGGATAGATGAAGCTGAAGGGCAACTTGGCAATTACTGGCAGTGGAGGAGTAAAAAGAAAAGAAAGAGGGTTTCTGATATTTATTGAACATCAATTATATCACAGGCGGTATTTGAAGTGTTGTTTCTATAGCATCTCATGTAATCTTCACACAAATCCTATAAAGTCAACATTATATCCTTCATTTTCAGATGAGGCTTAAAGAGATTAAGTGACTTGTCTAAGATTACACAGTGCCAAAGTAAGACTTTGAACTCAGATCTGTGGGATATGGAGATGGATTATATTTAATCTTTTTCCATTCTGAGTATTGATATCTTAAGAGTCTATATGTTAGTTTATGCACATGGTGAGGTTATCATGATATGCTGAGACAGAATTATATATAGTGCAGTGGTTCTGTATCATATTTTACCAACTACATGAATCCTAATAGGGATTTTCATCTCTGGTCAGAGGATGCTTCCAGACATGACCAAATTGGTGACTAAGAAATATGTCCATCTATGGTTTTCTGGGCCAAGTGGACATTGCTATTCATCCTCCATGTAAGATAAATTCGGTAGCATGGTTTATGGCAACCACATTTGAGTGAATGGAACCACCATCCACTTACTTGCTCAGGATAAAAACTGGGGTTCATTCTTAACCCTGTCTTTTCTCTCATTGCCACATCCATTAGCAAGGTATGTCTACCTTATATCCAAAATAGATCCTGGATCCTGGATCTATTTTTCCCCTTCTCCTCTGTTACCATCCTAGTCACGTCACCATTATCTGGTGGAAATACTGCAACAACCTGCTTTTCCTCGTTGATATTCCTGCTTCTTTCTGTTGCCTCCTTTAATCCTCTCTCCACAAAGTTGGTTTCATGATCACTTCCCTGTTGTAAATGCTTCAAATGCAATTAGAATAAATTCCTAGCTTATTACCATGCCTACAAGACTCTACTATCTTCCTTCTACCTATACCTAAACTCATCCCCTACCATTCTCTTCCTCCCTCCTGCGCTCTAGCAATTCTAGCCTTTTTTTTTTTTTTAAATTATGTCTTAAGCTCACTGAGGTTATTTCTGCTTCAGGGATTTTACATGTACTGTTTCGTCTTCTTGGAATTCTCTACTCCTATATCTTTGCATGGCTAATATCTACTCATCATTTAGTTGTCATCTCAATCATCACCCCCTATGGAGAACTTTTCTGAGCACCCTACCTAAAGTAGCCCCTTGTATTAGTTGCTTCTCTCCCATTAGCCTATTTTAATTTCTTCATAGAATTTGTCACTGTATGAAATTATCTTATTTATATATTTCTTTACATTTTTTCTTGTCTTCCTTATCTTCCACTTACTCAAGCTCCAATAGACTTAAAGCTCCATGGGGGCAGGGGCCTTCTCTGCCTTGTGCATACAACAGTGGCATGCAGTATGTAGTCGGTAATAGTTATTGAATGAATGAACGAGAGTTGGAATGAAAATTAATGAAACCAGCATGAAAAGTTGACTTACATCCATTTCTTAGTATTTATTTTTCTGCTTTTATGTATTTACTTTTTCTGCTTTGGATACAAGTGGGAAACCAGTCAACTGAAGGAGCCACAAAGCTCTGGGGAAATGTGAGTGGATGGGAAAAATGCAAAAGACTATCTTACTTGTGTAGTTCTATCTCCTTGAAACCAAACACTCGATATGAAAATCTAACAAGAAAGTTTTTTGTTTGAAAATGAAATCCCAACAGTAGAGGTTAGCATGTTATTGATATTTGTACCCAGCATCACTTTCCCAGAAATGAGCAACCACCAAGGGTCAAGGATAAAGGGCCATGTGATTTCCATCAATAGAAGACGCCATACGTAATTTTATTCTTGGCTCAAATACATTGGTCAATTTTAGAACAATGCATTAAGTAGGCAATATGCCCTGCCCCCAAAAGAGTATATATAGAATAGAAATAAATGTTTTTTAAAGCTTAATGGTCTAGATTGTATCTTGCTAATTCTATAATGTTAGGGCACAATTTCTTTGTTTCTGGACTACAAATAAAACGTATCATTCATCAGCAAAATATGATTATTCATTGTAAATGGGTATCATATTCAATGGAGACAAATGGCTCAAGGTAAATTATAGGTAATTAAATCTGTTATAGGTAATTAAATTACTAATCTGTTGGTTATACAGAATTTACGTCAACCACTGATGGAGTTTTCCACAGAAATAAGATCATGAGGCAATTAGATACATTATTATACCAGTGCTGCCCAACAGAACTTTCAGTGATGATGGAAATGTTCTATATCTGTATTGTCCAAAATAGTAACCACTAGACACATGTGGTTATTGAGCACTTAAAAGGTGGCTAATATGACTGAGGAACCGAATTTTAAATTTTATTTATCTTTAATTAATTTTAATTTAAATAGCCGCATGTGGCTAGTGACTTCCATATTGGACAGAACAGATAGATAATAATATCCTTAATGGAACTAACTATACACAGAGATCTGGACGGTATGAATTAAACTATCTAGAGAGATTAGGTACCTTGCCAAAGGTCATGCAATTACCTTTTCCATAAAACATTTGCATTTTGACTGGTATCTTCTAACCATAATCTACCTTGGCAAGACTTTTGAGATAATTAGGTACACTGAAAAGGCAGTAGGGAAGACTTTGGGGGCAGGATGTCTTTTTAAGATCATCGGAGTCATATACTAGTACATTTACATTAGGTGCTAACTTTAGAATATAACCTCTCACAACAGCTAATAAATATCTTAAAATAAATTAAGACATGAGGGCTTAATGTTAAAACTGGTTAAACTGACATGGAAGGACAAACACTTTAGAATCCCTACTGAGTCCCACTAACCTAGACATTTCATAATTGTATTTCAAGCGGAATGGTTTGATTTTTTATACATCCATATGTAGACTTTTGTTCTTTCCTTGATCTACTACAATGTGTTTCAAATTTTTGTGTGCAAACAATTTTCTGGACTAGGTTAGATACACAGAACTGTGTGCACTATATTTTACAGGTAATTTAAGGGCAATTTTTACATAATTGATTTTGCTTTCTGTGCTGACTTGACTAACTCCTCTGTTACTTGTTTACTTCTCTCAGTGCTTAATCCTGACCCTTTTGTTTGAAATTATTCTTCCCCAAGGTTGTGAAGCAGATCAATTCAGTGTCGCTTCAATCACATTTAAAGCATTTAAAAAAAATCATACCTGCAATTACCTGAATTTTCTAAGTACTTGCATGCTCAATGGCCTAATTGCTAAAAGTAGAGTTTGAAATAATCTAATAAATTTCAAGCATTGAGTGATAATATCTATTTCCATCTTTTTTTCATGTTTTCCAGGCCAGAAGGAGTTGTACATTTTTAGAATCTTTTCAGGGCCAACTTATAAAAAAATATTCTTTGAGATTTTTAATTACAGAAAGTGAATATTCTCTTTTCCACTCTTAGAATTTTCCAAATAGGTATATGCTTACCGAGAAATAATATCAGATAGCTTTAGATTGTCCAATAATTAATTTCTTTACATAAATTAGTAAATTCCTAATTATTATGATAGAGATTATTGTAGAAGCAAAAATATCTAATAATATTTTCAATATTCAGATATTTTACAATATTGCTGTGTTCACAAAATAATCATAGGTAAAATAAATATGAATGGTTAAAATTTTAGGACATGGTTTATAAGTTACCAACTATTTTACAAGTCTACTTGTGTCAATGTGTTTAAATTAGTAATTTTTGACAAGCTTATACTTGTCTTGTAAAACTTTTCACAGATTGGCAAATAAATTCTAATCAATATATAAAATATATTTGGTACTTCTGAAATATACACACAAAGAATTGATATTTTTCATGGGGAATGATTTATTTATATTCTTAGAAATGGAAGTTTATCAGGAAACTGTATTTAGGAGACATGCTTGGATAATTTATTGTTAGAATAGCCCAAGTCTTACCCATCTTTATGAAACCCACAGTAATATTACAGTCTTATGTACTCAATGATGCCTGCATTGTGCGTTTGACACTGAGTCTTAAATTCTCCAATAGCGCCCTATGCAAATGTGCTCACTGTTTAACAAAAGCAAATACTTCTTTACGTCTTGCTTCTATGACTAGACTGTAAGATAGGCAAGAGAAGCAACGTAGTTCCTCATGTTCCTACAGAATTCCAAGAAGAGACAGCACATGATATACATTGGGTCTTCCATGTTGATCTTGAAAAGTTTCTACTCCTTAACTGCATCTTTTACTTGTTACCTAATTAAATTGTTTGCTCTGTTATTTTCTTGATTTAGGTCCTATTTTCTGATTGTTTCACAATTCATTTCTGCAAACATTTATTGAGTACTTATTACTGAGTACTTACACCCTGCCAGGTACTTAAAAAGAGTCCTTGCCCTGAAGGAGTTCATAGTGTAGTGAGTGCTGTTATCCTTCCATTTGTTCTTCTACAGTCTTATTTATCTTCTTTAAAACTTTGATTTATATTGATTTATAAGAGTACCATAAATATTTATTGAGCTTCTACTAAGTTCTGTTGAGCACTTAGTAGAAGCTCAATAAATATTTATTGAATAAAAGAAAACATAAATGTACATGGTACTGTGCTAGGCTCTGAATTTCAAAAGATCAGTGACTTTAGCTGAGTGTTGAAGGGAAAGTCTGGAACTGCAAAGCATATTAAGAAGCAAAAAATTATTTTGTCTTTGCTATAATATCAGAAAGATATCATTTCTCCCCCCACCCTAAAAAAGACATAAAAGAAGAAGAAATCTAACTGAATGGAACTTGAATATGGCTTCAAGAATCATACTTTTACTCAGAAGAGAGGCTGTGTATTTTAGCATATCAGCTTTAGCACCCAGAAATCAGATTGACCAAAATAATCACATCAACACCTCCCATGTTCTTCTGACCCAAATAACTATTACACAGTAAGGCATCCTCCGTGTGGCCCTACTTGTGCAGAATTGCTGCTCCTGGAGATAGATTTAACCTTTATTGCTGGGATAAGTGCACTGTTTAAGCTGTTCTAAGAGAAATGATCTTCCAAGGAAACAAAGAGCAGCAGTGTCCTCTCTGTCGGCTGAGTTAGTAAGGGATAAAGATGACTTTATGGCTTTTTTTATATCTTTGGCATTTTTTTAGGCTAGGGGAAAAATCAGGTTCTCAATGAAAAAGAATGCTCTAGAATATATAAAAGTTTGTATCAAGTATACCTAACCTTTTCCAACCTCTGAGCAATCCCACAATGTTTCATTTGTATAATTGTCCCACATTGTACCATATTTATTGAACTGTAGTAAGGAGCCAAGCACTGGGGATCTAGTCCTTGTTCTCAAGGAGTTCCAGTCATGCATGGAAGAAAATCACATGTAGCAGCATATCTTGTGCCATAATTCAACTTTATGTAACTCAAAGGTAGAGATAGGCAACCACTACCAACCTTCTGGTAATGATTTGTATCCACTGACATATGTGAGGACAATCACTCAAACTGTGTCAGTGACCAGGGTTCAAGCAGATATGGGTTTGACTGTTGTAGTGTGGACTGGGGACAGGGGAAACAATGATATCCCTATGGCAAAGGGGACATAAGAGAAGATGTGGTCTGACTCAGTAAACTAGGCTTCACAATAGAACATTAGCTTCAGAAGCAAGTAGAGTTTTGGATATGATGTGGTGACTAATACTGCTCTGATCAAGAAAAATGATAAATATTCTTTCCTCTTAGAGGGAAATAGAATTTGTTACTTAAAAGATCTAAATCACTTTGGGACACACTGGGGCCCACAACACTTTGCTGTGTGCAACCCAGAGATAAAGAGCATCTTTGTTTAATTAGAGATGGTTGAATTGTCAGGGAGCATGAGACTTGAAGCATAAAGAGGCACAGCAGCAGCATCAAAACCCCCAAAATTGTTTGTAAGTGAATATAAGTGCACAGAAGCTTCAAAAATTACTTTGGAGGAAATTTGCAAGGAATTTTGTTTTCCATGAATGTAGAACAGAGTTTGGAGCCAGTAGAAATTGGGAGGTATGTGCAAGTGCTAGTGGGATGTGGGGCCATTAGGATAATATAGGAACAGCAAAGTGTAACAATTCATTGATTGTGTCCTTATCTCTACATTCATACCTATGAGTTGCTTTACTGTGAATTGGGCTAATCTGGGCCACTTGGGTCCTACTGTTTTTATCTGTATTCTTGCTGGCATTCTTTTTGGCAAATCTGCCATGAAAAATCAGAACCACTCCTGCTTTCCTGGCTCACACCAAGAAGCAAGGAAGATTCAATACAAAGGCCAATGAGATAGGACTTCAGATCCTGAAAGAGAATTTTGGTAATAGTGAACAGGAAGACTACAGCCACAAGTGACAATGTTACACAAAGAAGAATCTTCAGAAAGATAGAGAGAGAGCTGAGAAAGGCTCCTAAATTGATGAAGAATCAACTGAGGTAATAGAAACCCTACAACCAGAAAACTCCTTGGCTTGAAAACAAATTCGTGGTGGAAAGAAAAATCTCAATAAAATGACAAGTGAAAGATGATATTCTGATTTCTTTCAAGGGTAAGATAAATGTAATATTTAACATATTTCAGATGTCCTCCAAGAATAAAATGCTTTGTTTTCAAGTAACATTTTGAGATATTTGGAAAATATATGAAAGTATTAAGAAAAAATATAAGCAACCATAATATTAAAGAATGTATTTCTGCTCCACAAATTTCTTGGTTCTTGAAGACCTACTAGGATTTTCCCCAGCAGTCCTAAACTGAGGAATGCTTGCGCTCAACTCTATGCTGTGTGAAGATATTGCTTTTTTCATGTTTATATATCTGCCACTAATGCATCTTTGAAAATTAATAAACATTTCTTATTCAGCAAAAAATTGATGAGAAATTTTGCTACTATAACATTTGGTACATCTATATCTATTACTCTTAGAAACTCAGGGACTAAATTTAAATCCCTTTCTCTGGAAACTTGAAATTACTTTGGATGTGTGTGAGTGTGTGTGTGTGTGTACTTTCTAGAGTAGTAAGTCTCAACCCTAGCTGCACATTGGCAGTACCTGGGAAGCTTTGACATAATACCAGTGTCTGGGTCTCATCTCCAGAAAATCTTGACTTTTAAACCTTAAAACTTTTCTAATGCTGCTGAATTATATTTCCATATGGTTTCAATTGTCAGGGACATGGTAGAAAGAAGTCCCTGTGTGAGGCATGCCTATCTTAAACCCATTCCAAAATGATATTTGTATAGAATAATCTTTAAAGAACATAATCCAAATTTAGTTCCCAAGGGTCAATGTGAGAATAGTCTTTCAGCGTATCATCTCAATCATGATTACAATGTATTAGCATAGAAAGTTGCTGGAACAGAAGGTTCACATGATATATCCCTTGATTTGACCACATTAAACAGTCATGCAGAAAAGAGTGATATTTCCACTGAACAATTGAGAAACTGAACAAAAAGCATATTGATTAGTGCTTTTCATCTCTTTAGTCCCCTTATAATTTACTAGAACTACTTCAAGACCTACTTTGCTGGAGAGGAACCAGCTTCACGTTGACTTAATCCAATAGGAGAGGCTGATATTGGGAGTAAATGCAAAATGTTAATTTGACGGTCAGATGGGTGGTATAGATGAGAACAGAGATTAAATGTCACAAAGCAAAATTTTCTAAGTTTAGAGACAGAAGCATTTACATGTAATATGACTTCTGCTTCTGCTTCTTAAATACTTTCCCTAATCACTTGTCTCTTAATACCTAATTGCACTTGACTTTTTAGTGCACCTTGGCTGATTAGCAAACTGGCTTCATCAGGAGGAAAATATGTACGTTTTTCAGAGTAGAGGAGTTACCAAGAGACTCCAAGAAAAAGAAAATATTGTTGCTGTTTTAATTTTCATGACAGTGAATGAAAAACAGCGTGGACACAAAATGGTCAAATTCCTCTTAGGATTCAGTCACCTCACTCCTGCCATGTTTTGCTGGGCTTCCAAAGGTATCTCAATGACCTTTTTAATTTATTCTATTGGGAGACAGGCCATCTATGGAAAAACACTTAGAATGTAGCTCTGTAACAGTAGGAATTCTAATCCCAGTCAAGGTATATACACTTCATGAAATTCTGCAGAGGAGGAGGGCACTACTACAGGAGAAGAAAAATAAATCTCTCTGAAGAATCCCCAAGCAATTTACCAAAGTTTAATAAGGCTTTTATTATATTTTAAATAAGCCCTGCTACTTTATTACTCTTAATCATAAATATACATTAAAATTTTTTTAAAAAGTCACAGGGGATGCTCTGGATTAGAAGCAAGTTTTGAAGTTTAATAGACTGAGTTTCTTTATTGCACTAAAATTTTAAATTATTACTTCTTTAAGGATCTAAATATTTGCTCATAGCATGTTAGTCCAGAAATATATTTTCAAATATTTCATGTGTTTGTAACTATTTTGTTTTGCAAACAATTAGAGTCATTGTATAGATAACTTTAGAGAACTCTCAGAGGGTATACACATACAGGAAAAGATATCCGTACACACGGATGCACACACACATACACACACCATGATAACATAGGGAAGTTTTCAGTATCATCTAAAATTAAAGAGTTAGTTTTTGTTGTTGTTTTCTTCCCCCACCACGTGTTAGCAATAAAGTGATCTTCTCTTCTGCAGTGGATGGGGAAGTAATCTGACAAATAGGAGTGAGTGTACCAGGAATATTATGACAAATTAGCCAACCTTAAATTTGAGTTTATGGTCAACTCATAAACAGTTATCATTGCTTTCCAATAATGAACAGTCAGACTGGTGTGCGTGGTGGGCCCCATAACATTTCCTTGCTGAAAAATCTATTTTCCCTTTCTTGTAGAATATCACAAATTGCTTCATCAAAAATTCCATTAGCCATATGCGTCTAGCATAGCTCTTATTGTACTGTAAACTTAGTTACCTTTCCTATTTATGTTAGTAGTGCCTTGAATTCAACAACCTAATTTGATTTAATTTTCAATTTTCTATTTATATTACGTATTACCTGATACATTGTACGCAAGTACGTTATAGGTTTATTAGTGTAAAAGCAGGTTAGTCAGTCTTTGAAATTGCAAGAAAAAGAAACTATGGATGATTTTAATAGAAAATAAATTTACCCAAGGATATTGGTAAGTTACAGGCCAGATATCTAATTATAAGTTCCATTCTTTGCTGCATGTCCTCAATATGTGTAATCTTTGGGGGACTTTTAGACAAAGTACCCCATGCTTGACTAGCCAAGAGATGGGCATGAAACCCAAGTCCAGGTTTTTCTCCTGGGAAATTGAACCTTGAGCAGTTCATGGAAGGATGGCCTAAAGTGATCATCGAATTGTTTCGGCTAGCTAGACTCCTCAAGTTTCTCTTGTGCCTGCCCTTTGGTGCTTAATATATTTTTTTCTTTTATGTAATTCCCTACCTTAGTCCACTTTACCTTGCCAGAGCGGCTTTCTACTGATTTTTACCCCACAACCCTGTAGTTTAATTTACTGTAGTTTAATTTCTCTCCAAATGTAGACATGGGACATAAATATAAACAATGATGAAGAGAAATATCACTGGTTTCTTAATCTCTTTGACTCAGAACAAACAAAAAATAGACAAAGAAATGAATACATTAATTACTTCTGCAAGATCACACAGCGCAATTCTGATATGGAAGGTGACCTATTTGTGAAAAAAATCATCTTTTTGTTTTGCTTCTCTGTGAATCTGGCTGACCTGATGTTGATGATTTGTTACTTTAGATGATGTTAAACTTTAATTTCCAGGAAAATTACTACATGTGCTACTGAACTGTACCCTTGCTAATCAAGGCCGAGACTGTTTTTGAACAACTGTATGATCTATGATAAGCTTGCTGAGTCATTTAAAAGGGGCAGCTGCTGAGAGTGAAACCAGACCAAAATCTGCTATAGTAAGGTCAAGTCTCCACATTGAAATCAAAGTAGAAGACGATTGTAATAATTTATGTGGTATGAATAGAACTTATTTTTTAATTATGGGATTTGTGGCTTGTTGTCTCTGCCTTAATGTGCCATGAGGGATAAAATAAAGCTTAAGTCACCATCTTTCTCCGATTGTAAAGGGAGAGGGTTATATGAACTCACAGTCATAAGAAACTTTCATTTTCCAAAATATTAGAGTTGGCTACTACTGTTTGTTCTAATTTGCTTTCAAGGAACACATTTCCTGCCACACTGAGTCTCATTTCCCCATTTCTGTGAGTAGAGCCTGGGCAGTTTCATGTGTATAGTAACTCCTAGAATCTAGTGTCATGAATTTGCCTAAAGAGCGTTGGCTGGTTGTACAATGCCTTTTACTCTTGCCTGTGAAGCCTCTGAAGTTTAATTTACTTTACCCTCAAAGTAGGGGAAACTGTATTCATTATACAACTGAGTTCCACCTGTCCTAACCTTTTATGATTTTCTTTATGGCTTTCTGGGCTGCCTGAGGCTGGAATACGCCAGATTCGTTTTGTTGCTAGGAAGTTTTCCAGTCTCTTTTTCTCTCAATCTTTTAGGGAGTTCTTGTTTCTAAACTAGTTGATATTAGTTTTGTTGTTTTGTTTGCCCTAAAGCTAAAGCATGATAGGTTGCATTACCAATTTTACAGTGTTTAACACCTTCAAAAGAAGTATCTTTAAAATATAGATGAGGACAATAAACAGGCCATTTAAAAAGTCCATTTTCCTAAATGTGAGCCATTATTTAGTCAATTTGTTAAAGCACAAATTCTATTATGTGGTTGACAGATTGTTAGTGATTATTTGGCTTTCTTCCATCTGTCCAAGGAAAGATACATGAAAAAATTAAAAATGACTATGTTGCCTTTTTAAAATTCTCCATTTTAGGTGGGAATGGTTTATAAATTTACCAAACTGTAAGGTCATTTTCAGATTGCTGTGAGTCCATGTCATTTTTGTTTCCATCTGTCATAAAATGTCTTTTGGATTGAATATGGAAGATACTTATGGCCTTAAGCCAGATATTTGCAACGTCTTAAATATTCTTTTTGAACATTGGTTAAAACAACAATGGAATTAATGAGCTATTCATAAATTCAATGTTCATTGTGCACTGCATAATTTTTTTGTGGATGGGAATATGAGATAGCTGTATAAAGAGCTAATCAATTATCTGCTGTATTTAATCCATCTGTACTTGAATGCTTTAATTCAGAATCCAAATGATATTTTTTCCTGGAGAGCAAAGTATGTTTCTAAAATCAGCCAAATACTTGTATTACCGAGGACATCTGCCTATTTATATTTTAATAGAATAATTTCCCCAAATATATTTTTAAGGATCTGTTGAAGGTTTCATCTCTGATTGTCTGTTTTTTTTAACTAAAGAAATATTTCCACATTCTTTTTTTAATATATTGAATACAGATTTACTGAAGAAATGCAGACACGCATATAATATACAGAGGAATTACAAAGTTAAATTTTCTCATCTGAAACACAGAAAATAAGTGAATGAAGATAGATACATGATAGATAGATAGATAAGATAAGATAAAAAATAGAAAGAGATAAGATTTTTGTGTGCTGTGTGTACATGTTTTTACAGTAAATCACAAAGTTGTAAGAATCATACCATTTGGAACTGTTGACTTGCTTATTTTTCCATAAAAAAGAGCTGGGCCTGTGTACAAATTCTGAAAATATGATGAAGGAGCGGCATGTCTGCTTACCTAGCTTCTTTTTATTTTTTATTCTTTCAAGAGAACGGGTAAAACCATTTAAAGCATGACTGTTCCAACATCTGATTCCAGAATCCTTCAGGGATTTTGATGACAAAGAATACAAAGAAGGGGTGATTATCTGAGCTGAGCTAGAACATTTAGATATATGAAGATTCAGTATTACTCGTGGTAACGCCATGCTTTGTATTTTTCAATACAAAAAAAAAGATAAACTAGTTTCTATACTTCTCCATCTGGTGGTCTCTGTGCCTAATTATCTATTAATCATTCCTTTTCTTCTTAAACCTCTCCTTCTGCTGACTTCTTCCTAAAAGAAGAATGTAAAGATTCTCAAATATCTATCAACTTAAATATATTCATATTCATAAATTTTCTCAATCTAATACCCCCACCAAGCCACCAGAGTCTCTCATTCTTTCCTTTGATGGTGAAGTTACTTGAAAAAATGTCTGTACTTGTTCACCTCTTATTCACCAAACATTCAACACACGATCATTTGCCTTCTGTACTTACCACTCCATTGAAACTGAGCTCAACAAAGATGTGAACAATTCTCTAGATGTTAAATGCAATGACCACTTTTCAGGCCTTATCTTGCTTGACCTCTCTACACTGTCAGTGTTGATAACGACTACTTCCTCCTTGAAACATATTCTTCTCTTGGCTCCTGTGACACTAGACTCCCTGTGCTTGCACCTTCTGCTGTGGATAATTCTTTCTGTCTCCTTTTCAGGAACTTCTGACCCTCTTAGTGTTAGTATTATCCTGAGATCTGCACTGAGTCTACTTTTCTCCAGTCTCTACACTCTTTAGGAAAACTCTTTTGCTCTCATGGCCTCAAATCCCAAAGATATGCTGATGATTCATGAATCTTCATCTCCAACACTCTAGAGGCAAATACCTAGTATTTACTCTCAGATATTCTACTATATCATTATTCCTTCCCTGCCACCCAAACCTGCTGTTCCTTCCTTGTTTTCTCTTTCAGTAGGATTCTCTCATGCATGCAGTTGCTGAGTGTAGTTTCCTCCCCTCCTGACAACTTGTACACATCCCTTTCATCTTACATGGTACCTCCTCCAGGAACCTTCGCCAAGCCCCTAAATTTGAGTTTTGTGCTCTCTTATGTGCTCCTGTGTTCCCATAGCAACACTTACTACCTAGTCCTATTTATCATGAAGCATATTCTGCCTCCCTCATTAGACATAAAGGCCTTTTTAGCATTGTTCGCAAACTTGTACTACCCATGATAGCACAAATACCTAGCAACATAGTAGACTTCAAATATTTCGTCTATGAATGAATATGAAAAGAGAAAATAGGAGATGGACCGTTTATGGTGAGCCAAAAGGAAATCAGTGTTATTAATGGTAATGGGCCTTTTTCCAACATTGATTGACATGTAGTAGGTTAATTTCAGATCTTACTTAAAAGGCATGGTAATAAAGTATAATTTTATTTGACAGATTTCTTTTTATTGCATGCAACTGAAACACAAATAAAAGCGACTAAAACTGAAATCAAACTGACTTAAGCAAAGTAGGGTGATTTATTGCCTCAAGTCACCAAACAACTCCAGATAGTCCAGTAGTAGCTGAGTCTAGGGGCTCAAGTGATATCAAGAGTAATTTCTCTCTCCATGTTTTGGCTCTGCTCTGTTTTTGTGTTGGCTTTGCTCTCAGACAAACCATTTGCCAAGCTCTAGGTCTAATAGATTCTCTCTTCTTTATGGCAACAAAAATATCCTGGAATTGAGCTTCATTAGTCTGAGTTGGATTATATTTCTATACCCGAACTAATCATTTAGACTAGGGAATCCAATGCTTGGATTTGCAGGCCTTGGTCACATACTATCCCCTGGAGCAAGAGGTACTGTCAGATAATTAAATTACATGAACTGAGGGTGGGGGGAGATGGTTCTCAAATACAATATGTTCTATTACCAGTAGCAGTGGGAGTGGATTCTGTGTGGGCAGAATTAGTAAATTGGTCGCTTGCAGATGGGAGCACCAGCCATGTTCTTGATTTTAATGTCCTACATGAGTGGGGAGGGAAATTTTTAAATTTCCCAAAGCTAGTGCTAACCATTTTATAAACAAAGAAAAAGTAAGCTGTTGGGTTTTTAATGGTTTTCACAATTTATTTAACTTTATATCCCAATCCCAGTAAACTAATCATTTCAATGAGGATTTGGTATCTATAATTTCTAACTGAATGTGTTAAGGATCCAAGTATGATTAATTAAAAGTTAAAAAAATAAAGTTTTATTAACTTTTCTAGCTTGCCATGGCCCATAAACCTTGAAGTCTCCTCACTTCTCCCAGTATTTTTCAATTTAGCAGTCACATATCTATAGAAATAATTACTACAGTTGCAAAGCTACATGCCCAAAGCATACTAGTACCTGCAGGTCCACTGTGTAATCACTTCTGAAAGTTACAAAACACTCTAAGTGAATTTTCCTCCTGCATGTGGGATGTCAGCATATGTAGTTTAGGAAATGCAAAGCCAGCTACAAGGTATTTCTCCCTCCTCAAAGCAAAAGCAATTAGTATGCTAAGAAGCACGTGTCCTAGGTCATTTTTGTTGCAAAATTCTCACATGCAAAGCTGTCTTTTTAAAGATAAGCAGGGCTTTCTTGTGCAAAGAGACAGCAACAATCCTTTTAGTTTCTAATATAAACACACACACAAAGTTGGAAGTTAGAAAAGCAACACAATTCGTAACATTTCTGAATCTGCTGGTTGCCGTTAGTACTGAGATATCTTTTTCGAACTGACTATAAATTGATACCCATCTTAGGAAATGTAATTGTGAAACACCATTTTAAAAGTGCAATGTACTTAGGCTATAATTTGGTAGGACATTTAGGTTAATGAACATGCCAGTATCATTCCAGCCTTCGAAAATATGCTGTTTAGAAAAGGAATAGATATCTTTATTGCTTAGGCTCTTTATGGTTTCTAAGGAGAGACCAGGCCAGATTATCTTTGTAGTTATGGATTTATTATAAAGACGCCTAGAAAAGAAAGTCATTGCAGAAACAGCCTTGGCAGCTTAGCATTTATGCTGGATCTCAGACTTCCCAGTTAGCATGGATGGTCCCATGGAGAACTGGAACCTGAGCTCAGTGTTATTCAAAGAATTAAGTCTGAACTCCAGTATTATACTTCTTCCTGTGCACTTGGAACTTATACTTTCCAGAGAGAGGATCTTCTGAAGGTAAGTGCCACTTCAGAGAGCATTTTCTTTTCTCATATCTAGTCTTCACAGAGTGACTTTGGCTTAGGAACTATTCACTGGTTCCACCAAAGAAAGCCAGGGCTGTTTTTTTGGTGCTGCAAATACGACGTGAGCAATCTTGTTCAGGAGGAACCACTTGGAACTGCTTTCTTGCCAGAAGCATACTGTGCAAATTGTAAGCTCTGGCATAAAACTGAATGTTTCTCAAAATTACTAAACTTTTTTTCAAAATTACAACTTACAAAACATATTGGAGCCCCAGAATATTAGTTATGGTAGGCTAGGTTATGTTGTGGTAACAATAAGGCCCCAAATTTTAGTGGCTTAATACAAAAAAGATTTAATTTTTGCTCATTTAATCTGATACAGATCAGTGACTACTCCAAGGCAGCTGAACTCCACGTGTAACTCAGCAAACTAGTGTGATTTAATCTTGTGACATCATCATCTCATCAGATGGCTTCCAGGGGAAGAAAGAGCTTAGCAAACTCACACTCATTCTAAATATTTGGCGTAGCACCCATCAATTTCACATATAGTCCACTGTCCATAACCAGTCACACAGCCCTGCTTCCTGTAGGTGCATTGGGAATTGTAGAGAAGCATATCCAGTGAGTATGCAATTTTTCTGTCATACTCAGTTTTCTCATCTATAAAATGGGCATGTTCACAGTAATGTATAGGATTATTACAAATTAGTGCTATGTAGTAATCTAGGACCATGGTATAACATGAAATTATAAATCTAATGCACTTAGCACATTTGTCATATAGCAAGTACTAAAGGAATAATAACCTCCATTGTTACTATTCCCTCAGAAAAGGAACTATTGGTATGGCAGTTACTTAGAAATTCGTAGTCTCTTTCTATAGTACATTATAACTTATAAGATCACTTCAAAACCTTTTCATAAACTTCAGATATGTTTTTTATTTCCTCTGTTTTTTTTCTTCTTGGCGATTCAAATTTAATCCAAATTGAGTGAGATTTTGAGGATAGTTTTAAACACTTGCACATTTGATTCTATCATAACAACTGAGAACATTTTTTTCAAGGTGGAGCTTAGTTTAAGATTGCAGGTACCCATATATTAGGATTGGCTCTAGGTGTTGGGGATCAAGTTACGTTTAATCAAAATTTCATGGTCTTTCCACAGACTTAAGGGGCCATATTCAAATCCATTCAAGGCAATATGTTTATTTTGTGAATATAATTGTCTTATAGGAGCTACAACGATGACTCAGATACATCCATGGCTTCAAAAGCTTAAAATATTGATGAATAGGTAGAAGAAACGTCTCATACTCATAATCCATGTAGATTAAGCTCTAGGTGTCAGCGAGAAGATAGAAGCTCCCATCAGGCAGCCTGGGAAGGTGACCTGAAAGCAGAAGGTTTTGAGATGATGTTAGTAGATGTGGAGGATTTTAGAATGTGGACATGTGAAGAAAGGCAAAATAGGCAGAGAAAAACAGAAGCAAGAATAGAGCAGGCTCTAGCCTATAAGCAAAGAATGTTATGAAAAGCACTTCAAAAATAGATTAAGCTCATGTAATTGGGGGTCTTGAAGGCTATAATCACAAACCCTTCTTAACCTGCTCAGGAAAGTGGATCTGCAAAAGGTTTATTTATTTTTTCCACACTTTAGCCAGGTTTTACATAGATAAAAATTTCCCTATGTTCTTTAGTCACTAGAAAATTTTTTCCTGAATTGGACATCTGTTCCACTATAAAAATATGAAACTCTATATCTTTAAAAACCTGTTTGACCTTGTGCTACTACCTTTCTTCTGAAATACTTTTTCAATTAACTTTCAATCCATTCTAAACCTGATAAAAGAGATGAAACAATGTTCCCCAATATAGATAGTAACAGCTGATATATATATAAGTTAATGCAGTAGATTTCCATTTTCCATCCTTAGACTTTTGGAAACTTGGAAGGAGTGAGAAAAAAAATTGAATAGAAAAGGATTTTTAAAAATTTGTCAAGGTTTTCCAAGTAGAAATTGAAAACTTCCATTAAGTAAATTAATGGAAGGCTTGATCCTTTTGCATGTGTAAGCAAGTTTCCAGGAAGATTGCTTTACCTGTTGGATCTATCAGATAAAAGGACTATGTAGTTAGTATATTCAGCCTTTATATTTGGAAAAATGACAGGATTAAACAGAACATGACAGTAGTTTGGAATTATTTTTGAATGATGTGTTCAATGTTGATTTGTAAAGAGCAGTATCACTAGAAACATTTTTGTAAGAAGTGGAGAAATGATGCCATAGAAAGGATCCTTTTCAAAATAACTATTTATTTAATTGTAAATATGTTCTCCTTTGTCATCAAGCCACTGGGAAAAAATCTGTTATAGATTCATTTAGTAATTACTTTTTCAAAAAGTTCTGGTAGAATGATTTTTTAATTAACTGCTGGTTATGCACAGCAATGTCCTGCAACAAACCACAGAGCGTGTATTTTTAAAATCAAGTATTAATATAAATTATAAAAAAAGAAGTCTTGTTATACTCACGTCTGCCAAAAAACAGAGCAACTTTGGATAAATATTGCTGTTTAATCTACTTATACATGTTTATCGGTGCCTGGAATGAGTAAGTGCTTAGTTGAAAACATTACACCTAAATGTGTCAGGCTTTAGTTATGTTATGCATGGATACAATGCTATAGTAACTTAGGCGAATATAATGAGGACTTTTTTCATTTTTTGCAGTGGATGATTTTCTGCTATTCATTTGGCAGACGCCTATAATAAACTTGTATTTTTGGCTCCATTTCAGTTTAAAACTGGAAATAGTGATTGCCTCAGAGCCAGTTAAAGTCATCTTCCTTAGAAACATCAGGATCTTGCCATTTTGCAAAATTTATGTCTGAGAAATGAAATGATTCTCTGCATTCCTGGATATGGGAAGGAATTTCTACTATTTTAAGCTAAACAACATCAAGGTCAATTTGTGCTCAATGTAAACGCAAACCTAAAGATGGTCTTGTTGACAGAAACCAACTAGCATGCTATATATTGTTAGGTAATATCTGTGGAATGACTTTTTTATAATTGATTTTATGTTCATAATTTTTAAAAACTTTCTTTACCCAATTTAGGATGTATTTGCAATCTGAGAGGTATTAATAATTGTCAACCTGAGGTCAATGTAAATATTTTTTCTTTTGAAAATAACTGTGTAGTTAGAAAGGGTATATTAATTTCTATCTTTTTTCTCTTCTTTGATTCTATATCAAGGAAACCAATGAGCTTCCCAGAACAGAGATTTGACTTCCCAGAATAGAGTTTGGAGGGAGAAGGAAGCCTGAAGCTAAGTGGTAATTGCAGGGGATGCCATCAAAGATATGAACTATTTGATGAGTTCAAGATGTGTAGGCCCAAAGCCAAGATGAAAGAATGAGATAAGAACCCACAATTTCCATGTTCTTCTCCAAGTTCATCTCTCAGGACCTATATCTCTTTTTATTATGTTTGATAATATTTTTAATAATAGCAACAACATATGGGGTTGGCCTCATGGCATAGTGGTTAAGTTTGGCGCACCCCACTTCAGCGGGTCAGGTTCTCAGGTTTGGACCTTGAATGCGGACCTACACCACTCCTCAGCCATGCTGAGGCGGTGACCCACATACAAAATAGAGGAAGACTGGCACACATGTTAGCTCAGGGCTAATCTTCTTCAATCAAAAAAGGAGGAAGATTGGCAACAGATGTTAGCTCAGAGTGAATCTTCCTCACCAAATAATAATAATAACAATAATAATAATAATAATAATAATAATAATAGCAACAACATAGAGTGTTGCTATATTTTACTTATCTGATTTCCAATTCTTGCAACAATCTATATTGTTGAATTGAAATGCCTCCTTTATTTTAATATATAATCAATTCTTTTTCTAGAAATTCTATTTTATGTCATTGAGCTGTAGGTCAATTCTTACTCAGTGCCGTATAGTTTAAATACTGTAGGTTTTTAATGTATTTGCTTTTCAGTGAACTTAGACTATACTAAAGTCTCTCTATTTCTTTTCTTCCCTTTCATAGACCCTCCTCCACTCACCTGCCCACTCCAAAGCCTGATACCCTAGGTGTGACAAAGCTCTTCTATTCACATTGAGCCACTGTGATATACATTCCCACTCAGACATCATTGCTCCCAATTGATGAGGAAGCCACATCCTCTCTGCCCATCTGTATATTTTCCCTTCATCACTTCTTACACCTGGTCCAACGTTGATGCCTCTCATTCAAACCCCTTCCTTCTCCCACAATTCCTAGCTCAGAATGAGAGTGTCTTCTTCCAATAGGTATGAATCACTCATCGAGAGGAATAAAAATTCAATAGAGAACAAGGGATTGCAAGAAAAAGGGTGAAGAACAGAATTATTTTTTCCAAGTAATAGGAAAACATATGAGAAAATAACTCAAAGCAGACAAAATTTCACGTCTGAATGAATGCCAATTCATCATTATAATCTTCATGCCCAATAATTATCACAGGGAATAACATCAGAGCAATCCTGAAATCTCCTCTTTCATGTGTAGATACAAATATTTATTCTCATTTAAATGCAATAACTGGTAGATACTTATGAAAACCAGCTAGCCAAATAAACTTTTCTCTTAGATATTATAAACATATATTCCTGTTTCTTACAAAGCAATATTTTCTTATGAGGCCACATTAGTTGTTGAGAGATTCTATAGCATTAAATTTGCTGGTAGTCTGCCTAGGTTTGTTGAAGGAATTACCATACTTGTGCCTGTAGGCAATTTTTCTGTCTAATATATTTTCTTCAAAATGATGATTTCTAAAAACTTATTTGCATGTCAAAATTCTCTATGGAGTTTGATAAAAGCTAGACAAACATCTCTCTAAACCCAGTGAAGCAGAATCCTTAAGCTGGGAACTATAGGATGCGTTTTTACCAAACCAGGCAAGTTTATTTACCTGAATCTGGAAAGCACTGTTCTGAGTATTTTCTTGTTATGCCCAAACTGAACATCTTAGAAGAACAGATCTTAAACCTGGCTGGTTATCAAATTCACCTCGGGAGCTTTTCAATATTTATACTCACAGGTCCCATCCACAAAAACGTGATTATGTATATCTGAAGATGGGCAACCAGAATCTATATTTACAGCAGCATCTCAGATGATTCTTATCAGAGTCACACTTGGGAATGACTTTCTAAAAACATATTAATATCAGTCTCATCTTTAATATTCTACAGTTTTGGAAAAATCTGAACTTGGCTATCACCTGATTTTTTTCAATATACCAGAGTTAATTAAAGTATTTGACTACTTAAATGCTTAAACATGGAACAACACCTAATTATTTAGAGGATCCTTAAAAATGAAGTTATTAGATTCTTGTGTTTGTTAAAAAATGTGCTAGATTTCCATTGAAGCATTCAGTAAAATTTTATATATGACCCATATGTATATGTGTACAAATGGAATATTTAAAGTGTCTCCTCCTCCCTAGTTACCATATTGTCCTATTCAATCCCTTTTATTTGTTTATTTTGTCTCCCTCTACTAAGATGTTACCTCCAGAAGGATGAGAACTCTCTATGCTGTGCTCACCACTGAATGATGACTGGTACATAGGAGGCGTTCAATACATATCTGTTACATGAATAGACAGGGTATTATATACATATATGCTATTTCGGTATAGATTGTGTATGTAAACCATATATCTACATATGATATTGGCATATTACCCAATCATTTACATACACACATGATACATGTGTAATTTCTTAGCTGCTAATAAAAGCACATTTTATAGTCATGAAAGTTCTCTTATATTCAAAGGCATAGGAGTCTCCTCTAAGTCTCAAATAAAAAGGGAATTTGGTAGTCATGAATAGATAGCCTTATCCCTTTCATTTGAAAGGGACATGAAGGCCTTGATTTGGATTTGGAAAAGCATTTCTTTTCACGCACAGTCGCGCTGTTCCTCAGACGTTGTGAATCATTCTCACTTAATATGTGTGAAAAGCAGCTGAATAATACTGAAATCATGTTGCCTCACGAGGAATGTGTCAACTATTTAGTCCTCATTCACATGATGGAAAGTGCAGTTAATGGTCCTGTTTTATTGTCACATTGGAAAACCTTTAGAATCAGGTGGCTAAAAATATTTTCTCACTGTGTAAGGTAGTGAGGATACTAAAAATTTACCTTTAAAAATACTTTTAAAAGATAAGTCTATTATAGCTGCATCTTATCTCTCTGGGTAATAGCCTTTTCAAGTGAAGAGTACACTTCAGAGTTGTTCAACATAGCCGTTCCTTGGATACTCAGCAAGGCTATAACACCAAGTATGCTGCCTCGGAAGGGTGGTCGGTGTAGAACGAATTCATTCTGTTCATTCATACATTCATTCATTCAACAGCATTCACTCTAGTACTCTTTGTATTCCAGGTATCGCGTTCGGCACCCTCCAGAAGGCAAGGGAGAATAATAATGATGAATTCAATACAATGTGATATGTGCTATGATAGTGTTATATACAGATTGCTCTGGAGACAGAAAACAAGGGCACCTACAGGCTGAAGGTATCAAGGAGGGCTTCTTGGAGTTGCAGATGCTTGTGCTGAGTCTTTAGGATGAGTTGTATTTATCTATTCCACAAATATTTATTGCGTGACTTTTATGGAACCAGGCTAAACTCTGGATATTCTGTGGGGAGCAAAACAGATATGGACACTATCTTCACGGAATACACAGCCTATGAGTGAGGACAGATATTAAATGAATGATCTCTGAGTAAAAATATGTGATCAGTGAGAAAAAATGCAATAAGCTGTAAGAGTGCATTGGCGATAGAACAAAATTTTGATAAATTGCTCAGAGAAAACCTCTCTTAGAAGAAATGGCATTTGAGGTGACACCTTAAGTTGAACAGAAGTTAGCTAAGCAAAGACAGGGAGAAGAGCATACCAGATAGCAAAAGCAAGATTCTCTTTATTGTAGTCAAAGAACTTTGCTCTACAAACAGCCAAAAAAACCACAAAAGAAGAGTAAATCATTGCCTTCACTGAATATTATGCTAATTAAAAATTTTGGAACATAACCAAGAGTGATGATTTGGAAACTTCTAGGAAAAGAGCCTGAAATTACTCTTCCCTTTTTGATTGTTTTTCTCTTTTTTTATTTCTTAGAAGAAAAGTTACTTTAGAGATAGTCATCAGAGTGTTATTTGAATTTAATTTTATTGTTGCTTTTTAAATTATGTAGTCACTTTTTGATTTCCTGGTTTTCTTGCTATTGGGTTTTTTGAGTCTCCAAATGTCAGCTTATACTTGGCTCAGTACAGCCATAGAACACTGTAAAGTACACAAAGCCCCAATGTGGAGTTACTGCCCCTCTAACTTTTCACACTCCAGCAAACTTTTCTATTTATTGCCCTCCAGCCATGATAACTCACTCTTGTCAGATTGTATTCCTCTCTGCCCATCTCCATTTTTAGTACATTTCTGGTCTCATTCAGTATTGGTTATCCTGCAATGTAGCACATTCATGAGATCTGGGCTGGTGGTCTCCAGTGATGCAAATGCTTTCTCATGTGCAATGGGGCGAAGGCTTTCATTTGGTTTATAATCTAACAGGGCAATGGGAATATCAGTCTCTGGACCTTTACTCCAAGGCTTCTTTGAGGAACTGACATTTAAACAGAGAATTAATGGAACTGGTCATGCAACAAGAGTGAGGAAGAGCATCCTAGATGAATAAGAGAGAGACAGGCATTCCAGGTAGTGAGCACTGGCATGTGCAAAGACTCAGAGAATTAAAATATTATGATCCATTCAAGGAACTACTTTTAGTTGTGTGGGCTACAGTGAAGTGTAAATATAGAGAAAAAAGAAACAAAGGCTTATCAGTTTTTGTTTTATTTAGAGGAAGAAAACAAGAGAAAGGAAAAGGGAACATTTGTGTCTTTGGTCTCACCAGCACCCTTCCACTTTGCCTAGCAATAATGTCATGTCCCAGTTTCCATGGGATCCAACCTTCCCTCGAGCCCAGCTGGTATGAGTGAGAACTGAATCCACTCCTAGCTGTAAGCCTGCCTGACAATCTGCTAATTATATTTCCTTTGCCAAAGTGACTGGTTCAGAGATTGATTTATTGCCCAATCAGAGACAATGACCTTAATTCCAGAACCTTTGGCCAGACTCTTGGGAAGAGAGTATCTCTTTCAAATGGAATTGGAATTAGAAGCTTTTAAGGGCAGCATGGAGAAACCTAACAGAATAAATCCAATAGAGAAGAATACAAAGCTTAAAGATGAAGAGAAAACTACCAGCACATAAAGACATTGTTTGGACCTCTGGACACAATCATATCCCAAGCTATAGTCTTTTCAGTTACATGAGCCAATAAATTCCCCTTTTACATAAAATAAGCTTGAGTTGGATTTGTGTTGTTGAGATGAAAGCATCCTGAATAACATAAAGTTTAATGGGGAAACTTTTCTTGGCCTGATCTAAAACATCAAACGTTTCTGGGGCTTCTCAGATTAAGTTAACAGCACATCACAGGTGGCTTTGGTCTTAATAAAACAAGTCGAGTTCTTCATTGTATTTGACTTACTCTTTTTTTTTTTTTTTTTTAGTTATAACAGGAAAATTCTCCCACTTATCAGCTTTCTAGGTTTTTTTCAGTCTAGAATTTGTGTGACCTTCACAGTAAATGCATATCCTATATTGAAGTGTCATTTCTATCCCAAAATCAGGTAAGGTAAGCTGTTTTGCTTTTTTAATTTCCTTGCTGGGAAAAATTTGATCTCAATCCCTGTGCTATCCCACAATAGATATTTTATTTTTAGCATTATCTTTTTTGGTTATTCTCCAAACACTGTTATGTCCTTCAACGGATGTTCCAGAATGTTAAGAAACATTTGCATCTTTCTAAAGTCACTGAAGATTTAGCTCCTTCAAATGATTGCCTAGAGCCTACTTAATCTCCTTTAAGTCTTCCAGGTTATTTGATCTGCCATTTCAAATACTTTCATCAGCAACTTTTTGTACTTTATTGATCTGATAACCTAACTGGAACAGAAATTGAGGTACTAATGTAATCAAAATGAGGAGGTTTAGTGAGGCCAAGCCTACACTGAGAGCTAACAGACATGTTTAGGGAGATAAAAAGAGCTTCTATATTACATTCAGATCTCAATGAAACAAACTAATGTTTCTATATATATATATATATATTCACAATCTCTAATCCAGATATGTAATTCATCTCATTTTCTATAATTCCACACATAGTTGAGATATATCAAGGAGGACCCTAAACCCAAATTTTATGTGGATTTTTTAGAGGTGCAATAGAGTTGTTAAGTTTGAGGTAATGAGAGTTAATCTGAGTACAAGGCATGTTAAAATGGGGAGATGAAAAGGAGAACTCTGCCATAAAGACCACTCTGTCAAGAAGATCCAAGTCCTTCTTTCTTACAGGGACGTTTGGGGAAACGGCCAAGTCAACAGGCCAAAGTCAGGCTTTGAAAATGATAAGGAAATGTGTCTGTTGATGAGGGAGAATGTAAGGAGCTGGAGAGTGAGAATAGACTACTTCCTAAGAGACTGGGCTTAGTTGACAGTCAAATATAAATTGAATCTTGAATCCACAGCTTACTAGCTTAGTGGTCGTGGTCAAGGGACTTCACTTTGAATTTGGACAAGTAATTTACAGGAGCCTCAATTCTCTCATCTGGCAAGTGGCTTAACTATGTGTGTCAGTTTCTTCGTGTGTATAAAAAGTAGTTGATGAAATTAACGTTACTGAACTACTGTGAAATGTAATGAGATAATTCATTTGGGCTCTTAGAGTGCCTGATACATAATAAGAAGTCAGCAAATGTTAAATATTATAATGACTATGATTAAGATGATGATAGCAAATTATGATTCAGGATTCTGGGAGTTAAGAGAATCTGAGGAATAAGAACCTGTTACTCAGGGAAGAAGATCTAACACTTACATAAATCTAATTGAATGGGGCTGGAGGACCGAGGCTTGGTCCTAAAAGACACTGTGGATCTCATCTGGATCTCACAGAGTAATTCTGCTGTCAGCAGAGTAGGGCTCACACAAAGATACTAGGCCAATATGGGTGGGTTATGAGAGGGATAGAAAAAGGTATTGAAACTGTCTGTGTCTATGCTGGTGCCTGCACCATACCCTCAACACTCCAGATCTCTGGGCTGGCTGAAAGAGCAATGCCATTCCAATACACCAAGGGCTAATGGATTTGAAGTTAGTTTGGTACTTTTCATCTGGATCAAAGTTGTCAAAATGAGGACTGTCCAGGAAATTCAAATCAGACCATCATTAGATCCAGCGGTGGGAACTAGAACTGGCAGAGCCCAGGAAATAAAATTAAATAACGCATGCAAAGATCTTGACACAATGTTCCACAAGTAGTATTTGTTATTATTGTGATTTCCTTCTTGAAATACTTTCTATTCTTGTCATACTTGATAACTAGGTTGCCAGATTTAGCAAATAAAAAATACAGGATTCTCAGTTACATTTGAATTTCTGATAAGCAAGGAATAATTTTTAGTATAAGTATTTCCCAAGTATTGCATATATTTAGGAACTTGACTGATAACTCACTCCAGGTTTCCTTGTTTTCTCTGCAATACCATCTCAGTCTCTTCTGCTGGCTCCTCCTCCTCCTGAACTACACTGACCTCTTATCCCACATGTCAAACTTCTTCCTACCTTGTAAACTTTGCATACGGTATTCTCTTTGCCCGAAAAAGATCATTCTTCCACTTTTAGCCTGGCCATGTTATATTCATTCTTTAAGTCTTGGAATACTCAGATTAAACCCTAGACTAGGTTAAATTCTTTATCGTGCAGTTTCACAACATACTTTGAAGCACATATGACACATATTTCAAGAATATCTGTTTCTGTTTCTAAACTAAACTCCATTGGGAAAGAATTATGTTAAACTTAATTTCTACTGAGTCACCTGCGCTCAGCACAGGAAACCCACTCAATTAACATTTGTATAATATGGAAGGAATAATAATTGTTGTTATTATAATTATTAATAACAAGCATTAGCTTTTTGCTTTGCATGGTAGATTTATTCAGTGTATTTCAAAGACACTAATAAGCACCCTCCTACAACACATATCAATGAGATATTAGTCAACAATAAGTTTATATTGGATAGTGGTCATTTCTAGTTTCTAGTATAATAACAAACATTTACTGAGCATCTGCAATTTCCCAAGTGCTTTTGGAGGTGCTTAAAATATTATCTAATTTTATCCATGCCTACTCTAATAAGATCAAGACTAGCTCACAGAACACTAGTTAATGATTCAAAATGGCAGCTTTTAATTTAATATTTGGCAGGCTATTGATATTTGGAACAAATTAATTATTAACAAAGGACATCACTCCATATAGGTAGGGCCACTCAATCATCAAGTAACAAAACAGAAATTTTTTTTGATGAGGAAAGGAAGTTAGTGGAAGCATAAAGAGAAAATGTCATAAGCCACAAGTCTTTGATGCTTCCTTTTCCAATGTAGGGAGTTCATTTCTATCTAGATGATGAATATTACAGTTATTAGAATCAAACCACACACTCCATTATTGACTGGAAATTTCTACCTCATGTCTTATCACCTTTTATTTTACTTAGCCCTAAAAAACGACTGTAATAACTCATTCCACCTGAAATATTACAATTTTCTAAATATTGCCATTTCTTCCAATAGAAATATTTTAAGTGATGAGCTATGTTTAGGAACCACTGAAGTCTTATCCATAACTTAGTTACAAATTATTTTGTTGTAAATAGCTTCCATAGATGAGTCATCAACCCTTGTTATGTGGATTTTTATTCAATTTCTGCGAGTGATATTTTCTACTCGTGTTTCAAATGCTTGGAATACACCCTTTTTGAGGCTTGCAACCTCTTTTCTCAGATTACAAATTGTTCTGAATTATTCGGAGAGAAGACAAAATATTAAACAAAGATATCGTAAAGATATTGTAGTTACTAGACTATATTAGCACAAGTTCCCATAAGAAAATCAAGGATAGGTACAGTCAAATTTTTATATTATTTATTTTATTTTTGATACACTTTTAATAGAAGTTTAATGAATTTACATAAAAGTGTACAAATCAAAACTGTAAAACTTAATGAATTATCACAGCATGAACATCCTTTTGTAACCCACAATACAGATCAAAATTAGAATATTTCCAGCATACTAAAAGCTATTCTCAGGCTTCTATATCACTATCTCCACCCTAGGCATCAAAGATAACTTTTGTTACTTGCAACATCTTAGTTTAGTTTTGCCTTTATATAAATGAAATCATACAGAATATACTTACCTGTCTGGCTTTGTGAACACCAGTGTTTATCCCTCAAGCTCTGTGAGAAAGCTTAAAGGTTTGTTCTTCTCAGTCTCTTAGCCTCCACTTTCTGATCATATTCTCAGCTGATGCTTTGGAATTTATAAATTCCACAGTAGAAAAGTCGCACTGCACGTAGGGCTCACTTTTCAATGATTTCTTTCTCTCCATGATCTTGGCCCCCAAATCCTCACTGCCTTGGATTCTGTCCAGTGCCTTCAAACATAAGTCCTTTTATTTTTTGGCCAACTTTTCTAATTGTTCTCAGCTAACCTCAGCTAGCCTAGTTTCTTAAGATAATCTCAACATTTTAGCCTGTTGATTGGCAAAAAGCTAATCCTTCAGCAATATAAGCATAAATCAAGCCAAGCATTGTCTTGTTCTTAAATTATTCTTCCAATATTATTGGCTAATTTTATGGTACAGAAGTTGAGTTTTCAATTGCTGGGAAGATGGCAGCATAGGAGGACCCTGAACTCACCTCCTCCATGGGCACAACAAATTTACAGCTACCTAGTGGTGGTTGTATAATAATTGTTCCAATAATTTAGTGGAACAATTACCTCTGAGAGAGAACTGGAAACTGGATAAAAAGAACCTCCTCAACAAGGGACAACACTGACAGAAGTGGAAGAGGCAGAAATACCTCTCCGGTGAGGAAAAAACCACATTCCAGCTGCAGCACTTCACGGTCGGGGGCAATCTTAAAGTACAAAGCTTTTCCTGGAAAAGTGGGGCATTTAATGGGGAAATCTATGCCACAATAAGCAGCCTTTGAATTCAGCACAACTGAGAAGAGTGTCATAATACCTGGCTTTGCTGGCTATTAAAACCCACAAGGAGGGCCGGCCTGGTGGCACAAGCAGTTAAGTGCACGCACTCTGCTGCAACGGCCCTGGGTTCGCCAGTTCCGATCCTGGGCGCACACTGATGCACCACTTGTTGGGCCATGCTGTGGTGGCGTCCCATATAGAGTGGAGGAAGATGGGCATGGATGTTGGCCCAGGGCCAGTCTTCCTCAGCAAAAAGAGGAGGATTGGCAGATGTTAGCTCAGGGCTGATCTTCCTCACAAAAATAAATAAATAAATAAATGAATGAACGAATGAATAAAAAATAAAACCCACAAGGAATACCCTGAGAAAAGCTATTGAACATAAGAGAAAGAAAAGCCCGCTCTTGAAGGGCCCATGCACAGATTCACCCATTCCAAAAACCAACACAAAATCACCAGAAAGAAAAGTACATAATCCTTTGGTAAAAGAAACTCCCTTGATAAGCTCTAAGTGCATCTCAGAGAGGCCGGAAGTGGCTGGGCCCACCTCCCCAGGGACTGAAACACTGGCAGCAGCCTTTATTGTGACCTAGATGTGCTGACATAGACACTGGCAGACGTCATTGGATTTATTCCTCTGGCCTGTTATTCCTGGGGTTTGCCCCACCCACTAGGGCACCAATTTAATCCAGCTCAGCCAGGGCAGGCAGTTCACCTTAGGGACTGGGCCCACCCAACAGCAAGCCTGCAAGGAACTTGTGGGTCTGCAAAGGCAGGGTGTGTGGGACTTCTGCAGCAGGGCAAGTGGGTTCACTTCAGTGCCGTGGGGCATGTATGTGGGGAAGGACTGTGTTGGGTGTGTGGGCACCCAACGTGTGGTGTGGCTTGTTGACTGGAGCAGACTTGTGCCCCTGGTCATCTCAAAGAGCCACACAGGCGATCTGCCCCACCCTCAAACACCTGAAACGATTGTGTGTGCTGCCACCTCTTGGGCCAGTCCCACTAAGCTGCACTCTGGAGAGCTGACAAGAGTCTTACAGGCTGGAGGCCTACAGCAATTGTGAGCCCCTGAGCCTAGCAACCAGCCATGATGGGAGCTTGACTCACTTAACAGCAAAACAGCAGCAGTTGTGTGCTATTAGACCTTGCATCCAGTCATGCTGAGGATTGCCCCACCCAACAAAATGACTAGGGACCCAAGCAGCCACACGCGGCTGAGACTTACAACCAGCTGGCCCGGGAGCCAGCCTAGGCTACCCATGTACCTGCAGCAAGAGCAACCCCACCACACCAGAAGGACACATGTAACCCACACAGGGGACACTCCTGGAACATTTGGAACTGGTGACAAGAGGGAAGTATGGTGCTGGGTCCCATAAGACACCTCTTACATAAGGCCACCTCCCAAAGATTGGGAGATGTAGTTGATCTACCTAATACACAGATATAGGCACAGAGAAGTAAGGAAAATGAGGAGAGAAAGGAATATGTTCCAAATACGGGAAAAGGACAAGTCCTCAGAAAAAGAACGAAATGAAACAGAGAAAAACAGTTTAACCGATAAAGAGTAAAAACTAACAGTCATAAGGATGCTCATTGATCTTGAGAGAAGAACAGATGAACACAGTGAGAACTTCAACCAAAAATTGAAAAATATAAAAAAGAACAAATCAGAAATGAAGAATACAATAATGGAAATGAAAAATTCACTAGAGGGACTCCACAGCAGAGAGGATGACTCAGAAGAACAGCTCAGCAAGCTGGAGGAAAGAGTACAGGAAATCATCCTTGCTGAAAAGAAAAAAGAAAAAAAGAATTAAAAAGAACAAGGACGCTCTAAGGGACCTCTGGGACAAAAATCAAGTGTACTAACATCCATATTATAGGTATCCCAGAAGGAGAAGGGAGAGACAAAGGGGCATAGAAACTATTTGAAGAAATAATAACTGAAAAGGTTAACAGACATCCAGGTATAGGAAGCACAGAGAGAACTAAACAAGATAAATCCAAAGAGGCCCACACCAAGACACATTATAATTAAAATGTCAAAGATTAAAGATAAAGAGAGAATCCTAAAAGCTGCAAGAGAAAGGCAACAAGTTACATACAAAGGAAACCCCATAAGGCTATCAGCTGACTTCTCAGCAGAAACCTTACAGGCTAGAAGACAGTGGCATGATCTATTTAAAGTGCTGAAAGGAAAAAACCTACAGCCAAGAATACTCTACCTGAGGAGAGATAAAGAGTTTTTCAGAGAAGAAAAACTAAAGGAGTTTATCACTAATAAACCGGCCTTACAAGAAATGTTAAAGGGACTTATTTAAGTGGAAAAGAAAAGACCGCAAATAGGAATAAGAAAATTATCAAGGAAAAAAAATCACTGGTAAAGGCAAATATACAGTAAAGATAGCAGATCAACCACCTATAAAGCTAATATGAAGGTCAAAAGACAAAAGTACTAAAATTATCTATTTCCATGATAAGAAGTTAAGGGATATACACACACAAAAAAGAGGTTAAATATGATATCAAAAATATAAAATGTAGGGGGAGAGGAGTAAAAGTGTAGGATTTTTAGTAAGAGGTCAAACTTAAGAAACCAACAACTTAATATAGATTGCTATTTACATAAGTTATCATATATAAACCTCATGGTAATCACAAACCAGAATCCTATAATAAATACACAAAAAATTAAGAGAAAAGAACCCAAATATAATACTAAAGAAAGCCATCAAATTGCAAGGGAAGAGAGCAAGAGAAGAAAAAGGAACAGAGCAAAACTACTAAAACACCTAGAAAAAATATCAAAATGGCAATAAGTACATACTTATCAGTAGCTACTTTAAATATCAATGGACTAAATGCTCTAATCTAAAGACATAGAGTGGCTGATTGGATAAAAAAACAAGACCCATGTATATGCGGCTTACAAGAGACACACTTTAGACCTAAAGACACTCACAAACTGAAAGTGAAGGGATGGAAAAAGATACTCCATGCAAATGGCAATGAAAAGAAAGCTGGCGTAGCAATACTTCTATCAGACAAAATAGACTTTAAAACAAAAACTGTAGCAAGACACAAAAAGGGCACTACATAGTGATCAAGGTAACAATCCAACAAGAGGATATAACACTCATAAATATCTATGAACCCAATGTAGGAGCACCTAAATATATAAGGCAATTATTAACAGACATAAAAGGAGAAATAGACAGTAACACAACAATAGTGGGGGACTTTAACACTCCACTTACATCAATTGATAGATCATCCAAACAGAAGATCAATAATGAAACTTTGGCCTTAAATGACACATTAGACTAGATGGAATTAATGGATATATGCAGAACACTCCATCCAAAAACATAGAATATAGTCTTTTCAAATGCACATGGAACATTCTTCAGGATAGATCACATATTAGGCCACAAAACAAGTCTCAATAAATTTAAGAAGATTCAAATAATAGCAAGCATCTTTTCTGACCACAATGATATGAAACTAGAAATCAACTATGAGAAGAAAACTGGAAAAGGCACAAATATGTGGAGATTAAATAAAATGCTAGTGAAAAAGTATTGGGTCAATGAAGAAATCAAGGGAGGAAACAAAAAATACTTGGACAAATGAAAATGAAAATATGACATGCCAAAATTTATGGGACACAGCAAAAGCTGTACTAAGAGGAAGTTGATAGCAATATAGGCCTACCTTATGCAACAAGAAAAATATCAAATAAACTATCTAACAGTGGACCTAAAGGAACTAGCAAAAGAAGAATAAACAAAGCCCAAAATCAGTAGAAGGAAGGAAATAATAAAAATCAGAGCAGAAATAAATGAAATAGAGACTAAAAAAAAAAAAAAAATAGAAAAAATAAATGAAACTAAGAGCTAGATGTTTGAAAAGACAAACAAAATCGACAAACCTTTAACTAGACTCACCAAGAAAAAGAGAGTAGGCTCAAATAAATAAAATCAGAAATGAAAGAGGAGAAATTACAATGGACACTTCAGAAATACAAAGGATTATAAAAGAATACTACAAAAAGCTATACACCCACAAATTGGATAATTTGGAAGAAATGGATAATTTCCTGGAATCATACAACCTTCCAGAGCTGAATAAAGAAGAAATAGATAATTTAAATGGACCAATCACTAATAAAGAGATTGAAACAGGAGTCAAAAACCTCCCAAAAGACAAAAGTCCAGAAGCAGACAGCTTCCCCAGTGAATTCTACAAAAAATTCAAAGACGACTTAATACCTATCCTTCTCAAACTCTTCCAAAAACTGAAGAGGAGGGGAAACTTCCTAACTCATTGTACGAGGCCAACATTACCTTGATATCAAAACCAGACAAGGATAACACAAAAAAAAGAAAATTATAGGCCTATATCACTGATGAACAACAAAATACTAGTAAATTGAATACAATAATACATTAAAAAGCTCATACACCATGATCAAGTGGATTTATTCCAGGGATGCAGGGATGATTCAACATCCACAAATCAATCAATGTGATACACCACATTAACAAAATTAAGAATAAAAATCACATGATGGGGGCCGACCTGGTGGCATAGTGGTTCAGTTTGCACATTGCGCTTTGGTGACTTGGGGTTCACTGGTTTGGATCCTGGGCATGGACCTACTCACTGCTCATCAAGCCATGCTGAGACAGTGTCCCACATAGAAGAGCTACAACTCTACAACTATGATATACAACTATGTATTGGGGCTTTTGGGGAGAAAAAAGTAAAAGAGGAAGATTGGCAACAGATGTTAGCACAGGGCCAATCTTCCTCAAAAAAAAGAAATCACAAGATCAGATGTGATCTATCTCAATAGATGCAGAGAAAGCATTCGACAAGATACAGCATCCATTTATAAGAAAAACTCTGAATAAAATGGGTATAGAAGGAAAGTACCTGAACATAATAAAGGCCATACATGACAAACCCACAGCTAATATCATTCTCAATGGCGAAAACTGAAAGCTATCTCTTTAAGAACAAGAATCAGACAAGGATGCCCACTTTCACCACTCTTATTTAATATAGTATTGAAGACCTTGCCAGAGCAATCAGGCAAGAAAAAGAAATAAAAGGGATCCAAATTGGAAAGGAAGAAGTGAAACTGTCACTATGTGCAGATGACATGATTTTATATGTAGAAAACGCTAAGAACCGTAAAGAATCCACCAAAAAACTATTAGGAATAATAAATGCATACAGTAAACTTGCAGGATACAAAATCAACATACAAAAATCAGTTGTGTTTCTATATACCAATAGTGAAATAGTAGAAAGAGAAATAAAGAATATAATCTCATTTACAATCTCAAGAAAAATAATAAAATACCTAGGAATAAATTTAACCAAAAAGGTGAAACACTTGTACACTGAAAATTGTAAAATATTGTTGAAAGAAATCAAAGAAGACAGAAAAAAAGGAAAACATATCACATGCTCATGGATTGGAAAAATAAACATGGTTAAAATGTCCATACTTCCTAAAGCAATCTACAGATTCAATGCAATCCCTATCAAAGTTCCAGCAACATTTTTCACAGAAATAGAAGAAAGAATCCTAAAATTTATATGGAACAACAAAAGACCCCAAATAGCCAAAGGAATCCTGAGAAAAAAGAACAAAGCTGAAGGTATCACACTCCCTGATTTCAAAATATACTACAACACTATAGTAATCAAAACAGCATGGTACTGGCAGACAAACAGACAGATAGATCGATGGAACAGGATCAAGAGCCTTGAGTTAAATCCACACGTCTACGGACAGCTAATTTGTGACAAAGGAGAAAGGAAAGTCTCTTCAATAGATGGTGTTGGGAAAGCTGGAGTGCCACATGCAAAAGAATGAAAGTAGACCATTATTTTATACCATACACAAAAATGAACTCAAAATGGATTAAAGACTTCAATTTAAGATCTGAAACCATAAAACTTCTAAAAGAAAACATAAGCAGTACACTCTTCAACATCAGTCTCAGCAGTATCTTTTTGAATACCATGTTTATCAGGCAAGGGAAACAAAAGAAAAAATAAATGAATGAGACTACAACACACTAAAAAAGCTTCTGCACAGCAAAGGAAACCATCAACAAAATGAAAAGGCAACTTAACAACTGGGAGAAGATATTTGCAAACCATATATCTGATAAGAGGTTAATATCCAAAATATATAAATAACTCATACATCTCAACAACAAAGAAACAAACATCCCAATTAAAAAATGGACAAAAGATCTGAACAGATATTTCTCCCAAGAAGATGTACAGATGGGCAACAGGCACATGAAAAGATGTTCAACATCGCTAAATTATTAGGGAAATGTAAATCAAAACTACAATGAATTATCATCTCATGCCCATCAGAATGGCTATAATTAACAAGACAACAAATAATAAGTGTTGGAGAGGATGTGGAGAAAAGGGAAATCTCATACACTGCTGGTGGTAATGTAAACTGATGCAGCCACTATAGAAAACAGTATGGAGATTCCTCAAAAAACTAAGAATAGAAGTATCATATAATCCAGCTATTCCACTTCTGGGTATTTATCCAAAGAACATGAAAGCACGAATGTGTAAAGACATTTGCACCCCTGTGTTCATTGCAGCATTATTCACATTAGCCAAGACTTGGAAACAACCTAAGGGCCCATCAAAGGATGAATGGATAAGGAAGATGTGGTATATATACACAAGGCAATACTACTCAGCTATAAAAAAAGATGAAATCTTGCCATTTGCAACAACATGGATGGACCTTGAGGGTTTCATGCTAAGTGAAATAAATCAGAGGGAGAAAGTCAAATACCATATGATCTCACTTGTAAATAGAAGATAAGAACAACAGCAGCAACAACAAACAAACACATAGATTCAGAGATTAGATTGTAGTTACTAGAGGGGAAGGGGAGCAGGCAGAAGGGTGAAAGGATTAATAGGGTACCTGTGTACACTGATGGATGGTAATTAGTCTTTGGGTGGTGAGCATGATGTAGTCTACACAGAAATCAAAATATAATGATGTACATCTGAAATTTATATAACGCTAAAAACCAATGTTACCTCAATTAAAAAAAAAAGTTGAGTTTCCTAGCTTTGACTTATAATCCTATAGAAGCTCCCTCTCCTATTAGCCTATCTCTTCTTCCCCACCATTCATCTACTCATTAGCTCATCTCTTCCCATAGGACAACCCCTACTTCCTTTCACAAAAAGAGATTTCCTCCCAGTGTCGATCTTGTATCCATAATGCATTCTGTAATCTTGAGTAACATCTCATGCTTCAACCAGATGCTCATGACTATCTCTACTCTGTTTGGAAAAGGGAGGAGAAGGTAAGGAGAATGGATTTTATCTCCAAGAGTAAGGATGAGTAAGAATCATCTATTCTATTTCAAGCTCCCAACAGGTAAAATCTATGGATTTGCTGGATCCTTTAATACTTGAACCATTAGGTAACATGTATCTCTAAAATAACTTTATATCTGAGGCAAAGCAATTCATCTCATGTTAAATAACTATTATTTGCCCTATTTCTGACTTTTAAGCCTAATGGGTTTCTGTGGCAGTACTGAGAAGCTGTACATTCTTTTCTTCTCTGCCTAGGGCTTGGCAGTGATGTAAAAGAGCCATGCATTCTTTAAGTCTTCCTCTCTTTTCTACTTCAAGAATGGTGGCTCCAATGACGTTGTTCTGATTCAGTCTGTCTCTGATGTGAATGGAGTGTGTGTTGTGTGCGCCATTCCTCTTACCATGTACTCCACCTCTACTTCTTTCATTTCTCTCTTTTATTTTCCCTCTGTTAGTCAAATGTGAAACAGTATTCATGTTCCCAGCAGTCTTGGTAATATCTGTGCTCCTGCTCTTTTACATTCTGTCACTTGACCCTCTCATTACCTCTTGCTTAGACTATTACAGTTACCTGATGAATGATCTCATCCTATTTTCTTCCATTTTTAGGTATTCCGAGAGTCTTCTGATTACTCCTACCATTTGTTCTATCTAAAGCACCCTTCCTAAAACACAACTCTGATGTTGCTCACCTATTAAAATTTGTCAATGCCCTCTCATTGTCCAACAAATGGAATTACAATTATTTAGCCTGGGATCTTATCCAGGGTTTATTATATTACAGCAAATCAAATCTCACTCACCGTAGCTTAAGTCATTGAAATACATTTATAGGAAATTGTAGTAGATATCTATTGCTCATTGGCCATCAGCAATCCCCTTCCCCAATTTCTTTGGGGAAATTACCTTTCTCTCAATTATATGCAGCTTTTTGTTGCAGACTACAAATCAAAATCTCCTGCCCTCCTCTGGCCAATGGATGATGTCTGGCCACACGCCCAGTTGGGTGAGCAGTGTGGGATAGGCTGTGGAGAGACCAAAGAAAAGACCTGGATACAGAGAATGAGACATGGGTTTATTGGGAGTTACTTACAGGGAGGTCCAGTGACAGCTGGTTGGACAGCAATGTGCACCCGGAACTGTGGGAGGGGAGGGGGTTTCTTATATAGACAGAGGACACAAAGGCTATGTGCTTGCCAAGAGGGGCTGTCCCTGATATGACCAGTGTTCCCAGGAACCATAGTTCTCATGGAGGGGCTCTGTGTCCCTTTAAGACATGATGTTCTTTGAGTGAGATAAGGTAGGATCTGGGCTGGCCAGGCCCTGGATTGTTACAAATCCCAGCAGCTAGGCATCCTGCCCAGAAGGGAGCCAGAAGGACACATGGTTGCAATGGGTTTGTGAGCTTTTGCTGAGCAAGCAAAGCCCAGGCCCTACACATGATTACAAACAGTTTGAGTATGTGATCTAGTTAGTCAAATTAGGCTCTCTCCCTAAGGACTTTGAGTATTGACTAGAGAGATGGAAGAGAAGATAAATTAGCATGAATTAACTCTAGTGGCAACATCCAATCAGAATGGTCAAACCTTCAGCAGTTTAGATATGGAAAACTACCTTGGCTTCTGTCCCCATTCCTGTCCTTGTTTCTTTCCTGGTTATAAAACATCCAGTCATTACCCAAGCTACCTAATTTATCTCCAATATTTTCAGGTTTTGCTTAGGTTAGCCAGAATTTTTTCTGTTACTTGCAATCAATGAAGACTGATAGAGGAGGGCATGCATAGCAAGAGCATAAAATGCAGATAAGCTCTGAGTGGACTAAAGGGGAGAATTAGAAATTCCACAGGAAACAAGGCAGATTTTCCTTTTTTCTTTCTCTCTTTCTGGGGTCACATCATTTTTCTTTGTTTCTATGTAATTTTATCCCTTCTCAGACTGACTTTTTCTGATTCAAATATATCTGCCCCCAAGTTGCCCGCTTTAACTCTCATTCAATATGCTATGGAAATTCAAGGACTCACAGAGACTGCCTAGAATCCCTGTCCTCCCAAAATCCAGATTTACAAAAAGACAATATGATTACCCTGGATTTGGTCTCATGTGGTCAACTCAGCTGTGGCCAATGTCCTGAATAATACAAACCATAGGAGTCTAGGATTCTGGACAAACAAGGTTCTCCAAGAATGGGAAACAATGGACATCTCTAATATGTTTTAATTCTATAGTCCTGTTGATACTGAACTAAGTGGGCTCCCCTCCTGGTGAGTTAAATAAGACTACACCAGTGGAAGTTGTCTAACAAAGTAAAGTGTATTTGCAGCAAATAGGAGGCCATGAGGAATCATTTCCAAAGTCATGGCGTCCACAAACAAAGGAAAGCAGGAACTTTTATTTGGTTGGGGAATGAATATTCAAAAGGGAGAAGGGGCATTCGCTTGCACAGGCTCAGTTGGAGAACATGCTTCCACATAATAAGGCCTAAGCTCCTCCTGGAGAGCTCTTTGCATTAAAAATAAGGCAAAGGTCGTGGGCATAGCTCTTGTGCTGAGGCTTGGTCAGTTTCAGGATTGCTGGGGGTTACATTTCCCTTGAGTGCCTCACTTGGTTAGTTTCAGGATGGCTGGTGGTTACGTCTCCTTAACACACAAAAGAAAAAGAAACAACTTGAAAAAACAGTTAATTGCTTCCAAACCCACCTTTGAGTTTCTTGAGGCACCTAGTTGGTGACACTGTATTCAAACCATTATGGGCTTTTGTTCCCATCTATTCTTGAACAATCTATGTGCCTTTCCACTTCTATGTCTTATTCCCTCCATGCCTATTGATTCTCATCACTGCATTAAAAATTGTAACCATCTCTGAAGGTCTTCAAATGTTTCCTGTTCCACAGAACCATTCCTGTCTTTTCCATACAATTCTACTTGAAAATGACCACTGTTTATTCTAAAATTCAATAGAAGACTGAATCTCTCTTATGATAGGAATTACATCCTAACTGCATTAAAATTAATTTTACACATGTTTAACCAACACCACTAGCTTTAAAACTACATGAAGGCAGGAACTTTGTTTGATTAATTTTGTATCTAACACAATGCATTTTAATTCATATACAGGCAATACATATTTTCTGAATAAAAGAGTAATTATTTTGTGATTATAATCTCAAGTAAAGTCTTCCTATGTTCTGCAAATAGGAGTTTTTGATTAACTTATCTGTAAAGACAATTCCTTTAAGAATTTAGCTGTCCTCCATGTACTAAGAAAGTTGAAATGGCTTTTTAGCATTTTTGGAATACTATAAAGCATCAGAAAATAGATATTCAAAATTTGTCAGTGTGAAGGTTAAGAGAAGGAAAATGGTTGATGTGATTACAGAGTACCTGGGGTTGGAAGTCTATATCAAAGAATCAGTGTCAGCTGGGATTCTAATCATAAAACTTCACTCTTCACATTAACCATCTGTTGATTCACATAGTAGGCTTGCTGTTGATGGCACTCTGATTTGTGCCATAGGAAAAATTAGTGCAAACACATAAAGGAATTTGAAAGGAACCAGATTTTAGTTGAACCAACTAAATATCTGTATTATTTCTCATTTATTTTTTCACTCATTAAATTACTAAAAAATGGAAGTTATAGTGTTTCAGTTATCTAATACAGTAAAAACACCAAAATTTCATGACATTTAGAAGAACCATCTTTAAATAAATTGGTAAACTTTTATAGAAAACTAAAGGAAAACTGAAAAAAATATAGCAATTTAAATATCATTGTAAAGATTCATTAATTACTCACACAGGTGCAAAACAACGACATGTGATAAAAGGGGGTATGGGCATTTCTAATAATATGCTACAGCCAGAGGCGGCAGTAATTGTCCATCTGTGTCTGCTTAGATAATGCTATCTGTTTCCAGTTCTCCAAATTTTGCAAACAAAACTGTCACCCTCCTTCAGCAGAGGAAATGTGTGACCTTCCACTGTCACTTAACCTCTCTATGTTTTCTCATCTTGAAAATGATAATATCATAATCAACACGACTCCTGTGTGAGGCAATGGATATTTTCTTCCTCACTTTTGAAGATGTTTTATGTAAAGCAGTGTGAGCTCTGCCAAGCACGCTGTGGTGTAATGAGGATTTTTTTATTAGAATTCATAGTGAGAGGCTAGTTAGCTCATTTAGAGCACAAGACATATAGAATTCAGATTGTAGGCTGTAGTCCTATGGAACAGACACTTATATCCAGTTCTATGAATCTTGACCTATTCTCCAATCTCAGAAAACCTTTTTAAAAGTGATTGTCAGTGGTCAAAAAGTGGGAGGGATGGCAGAAATTTTAAAAGAAATATTAAAAGGAAGGTCTTTGAGTCACCTCTACTTTGTCTCCCCTATCTCTTTCCTTTATCATATTTCAGAGCTATACTTACAGAAAATCAATATTAAATTTGTTACTTATATTTAAAATAATTAAAAAACTCAAAGCTACAAAAAAAATTGTAAGGCATTTGACTAATGGCTCATCTTTTCTGAGAGTTTGAAGCCCTTTATAATATGCCCTTAAAGGAGGGCGGGGTCTTAGTGGGATATACTTCTGAAGTGCTTGATACTCATACATAAACCTCAATTTTAAGAAAAAAAATGTTTTCATATATAAAATTTGTGAAGAAAACAGATCTACTTGCACCAGTTGGATGACTGTCATTGAAGTTCTAGAGAATGGATCAGAATAAACAATCTTCCCATTTGATATCATAGCTAGTCCAATTGGTACTGAGAGGCTGTATGATATATTTGTCAAGAGTGTCTTTTGGGGTCAGTAGGCCTGAGGGTGAGTTTTTGTTTTACTTGGCACATTACCAAAGCTTCAATGTAATTATCTGTAAGGTGAGGGCATAGTGGATACTTATTGTTTTAGTCACTACATCGTCCATTCAGCTCTCTTCCACTAACAGCTTCCTGAGTTTCTTCTGGGAACTGTCCTCTCTTAGATTCACTGCTTATGCTTCAGATGATGCTGAACCTGCTGTATGGGTTCAGAGGTAGGCACTGACTCAGGCATAGTCAGAGTATCAGTAAGCAAGCAACAGTGCCAGGATCTTAGTTGCAATTACTGAAAAATCTACTGGAATGGCAAATCCAGAGAGGTGGTTAAATATTTTTTAAAGAATTTGCTTTCAAATGAAGTCAGCAGAGTGGAAAACAAAACAACTGGAGAGAGAGAGAGAATTCATACAATATTGTTCGGGCATCTGCATCTTGTTGCTCCTGAAGCCAAATCAACCCTTACAATTTCAATTTCATGAACAAATAAATCTCATTTATAATTATTTCTTTTGCAAAAAGAGTGCTGAAGACACAGAGTAAGATTATAACATTTATACTTCTCCTGTAGGAATTTTGTGCATATAAAGTATTTGCCATAGTGCCTGGAAAGTAAATACTCAATATGATTTCTTTGTGTGTTACCTGAGTCAATCTAAATCAATGGCTGAACCTCACTGACACTATGACCTAAAGATTGAGGGACCATGACAATCTTCTACAGAATATTTTCCTAGCAATAACAAGCAACTTTGGGAAACAAAACAGATGCTTTTGAAAAAGTTAGGATCAATCATCCCAAGAGCTTCACTGGGATGCATTTATGGAGCACACTCCATGTATCAGATATATATTCATGTTCCTGGGCACTGTTCCTAGTTAAAGCTAGACTCTCCCTTGACAATATCAGTACCAAGATTCTGTGGGATGAACAGCATACGATTCATAAAAGAATATTAACACATATAAATAATATCTATTTTAAAAAATCTGGATCACACAAGAATCAGAGACACTCTGAATCACATCTGTGTAAAGGTTTTCACCAGTATCTTTGGAAGGAGAAACTGAAAAATATATCTAATTTCACTGAGTCCAGCTGTTCTTAAATTTTTTTAACCTCCATCATTTCCAGAAACTTCTGCATTTAGAGTACCTTTAATTTTATTGTATGTAGATCTGGACCAGGAGGCAGAGATCCTATCTGACTACATCAGATCAATATTCTGGTTCCCAGTATTACCCACACCTGAGTAATCAGCATACCTTGAAGAATGTAACCTTAAAAGGCTCAGTCACCTGGATCTGTTACACCTTCTGGAGACATATACATGTAAAAAGTGCTTATGTGCTTATCCGCATCTATCCCAACATTTCTGTGCAATACGTCTTTTACATGGAGAACTCAGCTTCACAAATGGCATAAAAAAATTGCATCTTTAAGAGTCTTATAATAGAGCTGTTAACATACTAGCAATCTGTTAGCAGTCTGGTCTGTCATGAGCAAGAACCTACGCACAATATGAGCCACTGTTTATTTTTGGCCACACCAAGAATGTACAACATTTATTTTAATAAACTAAGACATAAAAAAGAAACCCAGGTTGAGATGCACCAAATGGGGTGCTGAGAGACAACAAAACGTAGTTGACTCTTTATAAGGACAGAGGACAGACTGGGAGCTTGCAACTTCTTTTTAATTCTTGCAAAAATAGGCAAGCCATTCTCTTGGTCACTCTAGGAAGACATCTCAATTACTGTGTTACCTTATTTTAGTGGTGATTGGTTGATGCCATTATTTACAATCCACAAGTGTTCTTTTCCAGAGAGCTACTCTTTTGGAAATGTGCCACAGTATGCTCTTAGCTGGGTGCTAAACACTAAGTTATTTTTATTCCTCTTTGGGGAGAGGGAGGTATGAGTCTGCACACAGGGGGATATGATTCTGGTAAGACATTTTAAAAGGGAAACCAGAGTGAATGTTTATGTACCAGGATGAAAATTGGGCAGTTCCTGCAGAACATAACTCACATTATCTAACCTCTCGCAGTTGATATTCTGAAGGGGAGAAGCCCATAATCCTATTACACATAATGCACATACAACTATGGAGGTGCTATTTACACCTAATTTTTGAATTTTGGTCTTTCTCTTGGAATCAGAGGAGGAAAATTACTGACTTGGGAATCAGAGGCTGAAGAAAACAAAACAGGGCTTTAGTATGAAAGCATAGGCTTGAGGTGCAGTGCACAGATTGTACTTGCATAAAGATTGCATATTTTAAGTGGATTTTTCCAAACCCCAAATATGATAGAATTTTTGCCGGAGAATGGCCATCACAGATGGGAAGCAATTTCAGGCACAGTAGCTTGCTTGATAGAGAGGTGGGACCAGAGTAAGAGGCATCATTAGTACAACAATCTGCTGTGCAAGGTGCAAATTGCAGGAGCGGAGAGCTCCTGTGGTCTTCATGCAGGATGAGTAATTTTTTTGTTTTCTTTTCACTAGCAGAAGTAACAAATAAGTTACTCCATTCTCTTTCTTCTGAAAAGTTTCTTTTTTGCAGAAACCCATAAGACATTGCCCACAACCATACCTAACAATTTTCCCCAGAATCAGCTTGGTCCCATTCTCTCTGAACGATAGGAAATTTGGGAGAAACAGCCTGGTTGGGACGAGTCCTGAAGAGATGGGGCAGGCAGCGGGAGTGTTGTTGCCTTGCGAACTGGCCCCCTAATGCGGAGGGCAAGGAGAGAGAGAAGAAAGAGGCAGACCGCTCCAGATTGGTAGGTGGCTGTTAGAATATGAAGCTCGTCTTGGGCGGCTGCAAGACGAGTAGATCTCCACACTTGCCGCCAGAATCTTAAAAAGTTTACGTAGAGGCCTTACTGGGGATCAGTCACGTATTCCCTCTGGACAGGCTCAACAGCTCCTTACTCTCTCAAGGCTGTGTCCTTGAAACAACATCTAGTCAAGGACGGGCATAGGGTGGGGTGGGGCGGTGAGAAGCCTCGGATGGCGGGTCTAGCTGGTGGGTCAACCTCCAGTCACTTCCTCTCATGACCTCCTGCAAGTGTTTCTTACTTAGGATTGCAAGTTCACAGAGCCTGAGGACAAGTACAAAAGTTCATAGGTTATAAGGGCTAGAGTTCAAAAGAGTGTACTATGAGTTTTCCCAACGAGTTGCAGACATCTGGGCCTACAGTACTGAGCTGGGCAATTACAGAGAAAGGGATGGTGAGCTGGTGAGTAACTTCTGGCATCCAGACTTTTTCAGGGAGCTGTTGCATGAAAGGGATAAATTAATTTTAAAGGCATAGCATGTGATGAACACTTACTCCGTTTAAGAGTGCTGGAGACACAGCTGTGAAGAAGGACATACCATACCTGCCCATGGAGCTTGTAATCTCAGTCCAGTTCTTGTTGATGAGATATTTGTTTCTCTCAGAAAATGATGTGGTCATAAGGTTGATTACAGTGGCACATATGTCAGGTTATGTGCTTGTTTAAATAGGCCAAGTATAATAATCTGCAATAAAGGACTTTATTTTTTGAATTCCTCATGAAAATGTGCTGATCAAACATTTTAGGCAATGTGTATATTTTTAGATTGTATAAAGTGATTAATTTTCTGGACTTTTGCTTAATCTCCTGGAGATAAACTGAAAAGATGACTATTCCAATTGGCAGAACTGGCTGCTCATTCATCTATGTTGTCAACATAAAAAAAGGAAGAAAGAAAGACTCCTAGAGATACTTTGTAGAAATGTATCTCCTTGTCTTAATGTGGTCAGTAGCCACAGCTTTATTTAACCATGGCTATTGACCCAATTAAACTACCCTTGTAGTTCTTGTTTCGCTAGGAATTTCTCTCCACTTAATATTCCACATTTCTGTAGCACCTTTGCTACTTAGATTCCCTCTGTTGACTTGCTTATTTGACTATTTACACTTTTTGAAACTACTAAGATAATTTCCAGAGATAACCACAATTTTTTATTACAAAAATATAATTCAGAGAAATATTTATTCATTTTAAAAACAAACAAGGAAATACAATGTTTTAAAGAATAAATTTATTGAATTCTATTAGTTGTAATCTCTAGTTTCAGAATATCAAAAACAATAACTATTCCTGTCATACTAACTCATGTGGTTCATACGAATAGTGAATTTTGGAGAAAATGATTTTGTGTTTTGCAACTTGTCGAAATCACGTCTCAATCATTTTTTCTATTGGAGAAGCTGGTATTAAACCTTTCAGGGAGAAGCATGTTGCCACCATTGCCCTTTTATCTACAATGGCTTAACTGGCTTGCCTTTGTTTAGACATTTATGAGGGCCACTGTTTTAGAAGGAACTTAGAAGAATAATTTGGCAATTATGTGAGAAATTGGAATTGGTCCAGTGAACCTTGTGAAAAAGAACTTAATTGGAGCCCCAGAAGATACAAGATAGAACTGCCCTACTACTAACAGTAATATCTCAGCTTTTCTTAGTTAAGGCATAGGTGCTAATTAAAAAGAGTCTCCTCTGAGTGTAGGAACCATTCCCTCCAGTGAACTGATAATGAGATTCACAATGGCTATCGTGAACTATGTATGAAGTATGTATGAGGGTATCTTGCCATTTACCAGCTGCATAATCTTGGTTAAATTACTTAAGTTCTTTGCACTGAAGATGCTTTAATTGGAAAATGGGTATAATAACAAAATCTACCTCATCGTGTTATCATATAGATTAAATGAGTTAATGTTGTAAAGCACTGAAACACCACCAACATTTTAGAAGCACCTCATTGTCTTTGTTCTGTACAAAGAAAATTACAAAGGCACCAGAATAAAACAATCTAGTGCCTCAGTGTGCACTAGCCTTCGTTAAATATCAGGTTCCCACTCCAAATCCGTTTTCCCATATGAGAAAAGAAATGTAGACAATTCTCTTCAAAATGAATGAGAGACTTGAGAGTGTGGTCATTGGTTGTCACACTGCCCAGGTTTAAATCCTGACTACTATGCACTTGTTGTGTGGTCTTAGGGAAGGACCTTAAACCACACTCTGCTTCATTTTTTTCATTTGTGAAATAATAATAAACACAGAGTATGCTAGGAGGATTAAATAAAATAATGGATGATAAGGGCTTATTCTTTACAATGGACAGTTGAATAAATATTAAATCAATATATGACAGAAGGGTAACATTTTTCACCTGAGTTGGACTGATCAATGGTTTTATGTACTTTGATTTGGGGAATGGTTTCCCAACATTTTTTCATTGTTGGCATACCTATGACTTTAATGAATAATGTGAAAGAACTAAGTAAAATGGATGTAAAAACAATCTAAAGTGTAAGAAACTCTTTCTTCCCTTGTCATCTAAAGACTAATATCATTATATTCAAATATATAAAGTTGGGTATTTTATGACCTAGGTGATTTTCCTACTGTTTGAAATTATTACTTTTACTTATATAAAGTATATCAAAATGAACTTCTGAAATTTGTCCTCAGATTGCAGGGCTGGAGGAGGAAGAGCTGTGAAGAACTAACGGAACCAGGTCAAGATATTCAAGGCAAGAAATGTACCCAGGGGTCTTAACAAAGCCAGACTGGACAAGAGTTGGATACTTCTACTCTCATGAAAAATGTGCATCAGAAAGGAGGGGAGAATCTGCCCTTCCTCCTCCACTGTTATCCATTTCAGTATTGAAGTATCTCAATTCCCTGGACAATAAAATATGGAAGCAGGTGATAGATGGCTGTCCAAAGGCAATATTGCTCTTCAGCGTCCTTAATATTTCAAGTTTACACTGAAATAGCAGGTGGAACTTGATGGTGATTTTGGCCGAAGGGCTATGCTAAATCCTGAAATGGAGAGGTGCTTTGAAGAACAGCACCCCAAGCTCTATTCCACAAGCTTGCTTTGGTGACTGATGAATTATAATGGCAATTACTGTACTTAATTCCAAAGAAATTAAAGTAACGCCTATTTTCTTTCAAATTTTGCTATGGTATGCAACATTTTCTCAAAGACGCTCAAACTCATTTGTTATTTGCTTCAGGTTTTGCATGCGTCACTCACCCTCCTGGAACTCTAAAGCAGGTCTCTCCGACATGCACCCTCCTGAGGTATGTGCTTCCACTACCTAATCGTTCTATCTTCCAAACCGAAGAGTAACATTCTTCTCTGGTGTTCTGGACTCCCGAAAATTACATGTTTTATTTTAAAACACAAAGAAAATGTGGCTCTTTCTGTATTTCTCTCCACAGGGAGGCCATTTCATTAATGCTTTCAGCTTTTCTCACGGCTCAGATTGCTCTGGTGGATGATTTGAAATGTCTGGTCATTATAATTCAGTCACCCAAGGCTTTCACTTAAAAATCCTCGTCATAGAATAATTTTGATGCTGTAGGAACAAAAGTAGGCAAGCTGTCTCCTCTCATTGGGAAATGTAGCAAATGTTTGTGCATACTGGAAAGAGTCCAAGGGCAAGAAAAATGAGCCACACTGGGTCAGAATAATTTATTATGCTGTTGATAATATCTTCCTAGTTATTGAGAAGTTATTAATTTTTATTAAATACCCGAAAAATGGGGCATTGAAATTATCGAACTCGAGTTGTTTTGGTGCAAGATGTAACATAAAAATTAAAAAGTAGCTAACACTTTTTGAAGGCTGATGGTAAGGGAGGAAAAGTAATGTTTCCACTACCCTTCTGAGTTCTTAGATGAGACTCCTGTAATAAAAGATTAACAAGAGAAACACAAACAGAAGTTTATTAACATATATACCTCATGTGTATATGGGAGATACCCAGGGAAAAATGAGTAACTCCCAGAGGTGGCTTAGAATTTGGAATTAAATACCATCTTAAAAGAGAAAGGAGAGAGAGGATGTATAGGCCTCTTAGGGGAGAATAAATGATTTTTGGCAAAGATGAATGAGCCCGTAGAAGAACAGATGGGAGATGTGATAATTTGTGACAGTTTGTCTGGGTGTGGTATCCACTTCTAGTCTCTTCTCCTGTGATAAGAGTCAATCTTCTCTGGTTGATGAAACTCCTGAGGAGGGCATTTATGACAATTGAGCTCCTTTGGGAGGATCTGTCTTGAGGCAGATAACGGAAGTTCAGAGAAAGCCTCTTCCTGCATTTGCTGTTTTTCAAGTGCATACAGCTCAAAATAATCAAGATACCGAGGTGACATATTTTGGGGTAGCACGTCCTGAGCTCCTACAGTCATATTTTGGAGTAGCATATTCTGCTACCCTTCACTGATCATTGGTAAGATCCTATGCCTAGGACTTTCTTTAAATTCCTTCATTTAATTTTCACAATGATCTGTGATCTAGAGCTTTGAAGAAGATTCAATGAGATAATGCCTATAAAATACTTGCAATTAATGGTTTCTGGCACATAGTAATCGTGCAACAAATGGTAGTGTTATTCTTTTTCTTATTTATTATTATTATTATGTGAAACTTGATCATAAATGACCATAATATACATTATAATATACACCTGCAATATTCGCAACAATAAAAAAAGGTTCAAACAAGTTTGAATGATGATTGCATTTGAAACATAAATTGACTCAAGGGAAGTATTTTTGACCTGGACCCTTCAATTGTATTCACTTACATTTATTATGTACTGATCACTGTGGTTGGAAGCACGAGGACTTTTTAAAAAAGTGGTCTTTGAAGAGCACGTAATTGAATTAATTGGGAAGATGCCCTAAGCTTGCAAAACAGTTACAGAATAATAGATGTTGATGTACAATCAAATGCCAAACAGTAAGATACAGGCAAAACGACGAAAAATAGAGTTTGAAACTTTTCCTTGAAGAGATAAAGCCTGCTTGGGTCTTCGAGTTTGATGAGAATTTAGGTGATCTTATTTTAAAGAGAAAAAAGAAAAGATCAAACTATAAGTCATACCCAAGAGTTCTTTCTCTGCATGTTGAATAGTGGGAGGTGAGTTCTTAAAATTGCTTAATACTATCTAAAAGTTATTATATAATCTCTCACCAAAAGTACTCTGCAAATGTATTGCCCATCACAAATATAACTCATCATATACTCTTCATCTTAGAAATTGAATTGATATGTTGAAACCACAAGTGAAAGATTAGGACTGAGATTTTAGGCTGAAGTAAATCTGCTAACTTCAAAAGCATTTGAGACCTCTCTCTTGCTTCTCTCTCCCTCCCCTCTCTGTCATAGTTACCTATTTATTAATATTTTGTAGCTTACTTTCAAAAATCATTTGAGGCCACTTACAAAAAACGCTCATATGTTCTTGCAGTCTTGTCAGTTACCTGTAACATCTGCAAGATGTCTTCATGAAACATGAGATGAGGTTTCCATCCAAGACTGCTTCCTTGAAAAAAAACCTGTCTTTTCCCTACTCTGTGCTTTTCTTCTCATGGATGTCTCTTTCTTTGATGTTCTCCTCCTTTCTCTTTCTTTGGTGAGCAGAAAATGACCCCCAACATATGTCTTTGTCATAATCCCTGAAACATATATGTATGTTAGGTTACATGGCAAAGTGGAAATAAGGTTGCAGATGAAATTAAAGTTGCTAACTAATTGACCTTAAAATTGGGAGATTATCTTGGATTATCCAGGGGACCCCAATGTAATCAGAAAGACCCTTAAATGGAAGAAGGATATAGAAGAGGAAAGTCAGTGGGAGATGTGACTTAGAAGAAAGGCACAGAGAGATGCAAAGTTACTGGCTTTGAAAATAGAGGAAGGGGATCATGAACCAAGGAATGGGGGCAGCCTCTAGAAACTGAGAGCCTCCAGAGAGAAATTCAGTCCTGCCTACATCTTGATTTTAGCCAAGTGAGATCTGTATTGGACTTTTAACCTACAGAATTGTAATATAATAAACTAATGTTGTTTTAAGCCACTGAATTTGTGATAATTTGTTACAGCAGCAATAGGAAACTAATACTCCTTCATAAATCCAAATACACATTATACAGTCCATGATGATAGGAACTCATTCAGGAAGTTCTGAGGCTTTTACAGTTGTGGGACTGTGATTTATATATAAAAATAATTCAGTGAATGCCTGTTGGGTTGATTATGGGTAGATGAGAAGTGGCAATCTAGGTGTTGTACCAGGTTGAGGGATTATGACGACTACAGTATATGGGAAGGGGCTGGTCTATACTCAGTAGGGAATGTACTTGAGATAAATTGATAAGAAGTGGTACTAAGATGTATCTGAAATCCAGCAAAGAAGGATGAAGATGGGATCAGGTACAGCAAATCAAGTATACTGCATGGGTCTCAGTTTCCTCATTTGTAAAATCAAGGTAACATTCATACCTATCTCAGAAAGTTGTCAGGAGAATTATATGGCATAAAACATGTAAAAAATCTTAAATGTCTGGAATCCAGTGAACATATCAATAAATGATAACTTTTATTATTATAATAATAATGTAATACTTAAAAATTTAGGAAGACAGAGCCTATGATGTTTGGTACAATGATGCTCCCATCCATTGAAGGTAAAAAGTGCACTATTTTCCTAGAGGTTCTAAAATTGGCAAATGCTGCATTCCACTCCAGTGCAGGCTTGCAGAGCATTCTACTTAATGTTACAGAAAGATGTGTTAATTTTAGCTGCCACAGCTGGATATTTATTAAATGTAAGCATTTCATCAGCAAGAATTGGAATTTCAAAACACATGCAGGCATTCTTTTATATAATTAGGACATGTACGTTATTGACATTTCTGTTCCACATGTCTTATAAAATGATGGAATTTATAGATGTGTGTGTATATATCTGTATATATATAGATATAGATATATACACTAAGTTCTGTGGGAATCAAAAATGGCATAATGTAACTTATAGCTGTTAAAAGGCACATGTTAGATATATGAAATAATTGAGGACAAGACTATATGTAATAAATTGCTAATTTTCTGCAATAGAAAAGTGGAAAATAGCCTGCTAATAACCAAATTTTAATTTTGTGATTGAAAGTGATATTAAAAAGAGCTCAATAAGAGAGACTGATGTTGGCTAGAATAACCTCAGAAGGTTTCATGAGGAATTGGGACTTTATTTGCGCTTTGAAGCACAAATTGGTAGAGAAAAATGGAGGCAGCAATTTCAGAAGGAGAAATGGTATCAGAAAAGGATTAGAGGAAATGTGACCATATTGAAAAGTGGGAGAAAATGATAACCATCCATCTCCAAGGGCAGCTGGGTAGATGAGACATCTGGAAATGTTTTCAATTCCCAGAAATTTTGTTCAAGCTCCCTCACCACCCCAAATAAGGACAGAGCTGGCATTCAGTAAATGGCCTGCAAAACCTAGTGCTATTATCTTTGTCATAACTTTACTTTGGCTCTTCCTTTTGTTTTAATCTTTAATTTATGGGTAATGTACTTTGACTTGCAGTGGAAAAAGAGAAATGAAAATAAGTGAAGTAAGAAAATCAAGCTTAATTTTAAGCCAACCATACCTTCTTATGTCTTCTCTCAAGATGTTCAGGCTCCTTCTCTACTAATTGGCCCTAAAATATATAATTTGAATGTTCAGAAGGTTTTTGCTGGAGAAGGAAAATAAAGGAAGAGCAAAATGCAGATGTTCAAGTATCAAGCCTCATTAATTAGACATGTATTAACTAATTCTAATAGACTACTTGCTGTGCCTCAAGGGATTGATGGAGAGGTTAAAGAGGTTTTGTTTTATGTCAATCTGTCCTGTTTTCTTAAGTTTTATGATAAGGCTCAAACAATATTAATCTGTAAATGTTCCAATCTGTTATGGATAAAACATCTTCATTTTTTCAAATTTAGTCATTTGCTTATCCAATTGAATTTTTAAAATATGCACTTATTCTTGTATCACCTTCATTATTTTTGCCATATTTACATATCAAAAGCTTGTCAGTTACTCAATATTTCTCCTTAAATCAGTTTTCTGGTTAATTAAACGAATGTATTTTAAAGGAAAACTTTGGGGGCTGGCCTGGTGGCGCAAGCAGTTAAGTGCACGTGCTCCGCTGCGGTGGCCCAGGGTTCGCCGGTTCGGATCCCGGGCATGCACCGACGCACCACTTGTCAAGCCATGCTGTGGCAGTGTCCCATATAAAGTGGAGGAAGATGGGGACGGATGTTAGCCCAGGGCCAGTGTTCCTAAGCAAAAAGAGGAGGATTGGCAGATGTTAGATCAGGGCTGATCTTCCTCACCAAAAAAAAAAACATAAACAAAAAAAAAAAATAAAGGAAAACTTTATGTCAAGAATAGCAGTGGAAAACCAGTATTGTTTGCTTTGAATAGAAAATATGTATTATGAGAGTATAATAAAACTAAAATATTATTAAATCCTAGCTATAAATACGGTTGCTTCCTGAAGATTCTGAGTCAGAGGCCCTCACTCCCTCAGTTAAATAGCAAGATTTGTAAAAGGAAGAATGACAGAACAAAAAGGACATAAATTTCTCATGTGATTTGATGTTATCTAATGCTATGTCCAGGCACTGTGTAAAACCATCTGGCTTACCACTGGTGCTGTGAGATACATTAGTGAAAAGAAAAGAAGGCAAAAGTGATATTAGCCTGTCGTTGCCCAACTGGACAGTGGCACAGTTCTGTTTTGCATTTGCCACAAGCTCTGTGTTGGCTTAAAATCCCCTTTCTCCACTCTGACATGAGTAGTTTACACATAAGTAATTTTTTTAAGATTATTATTACAATATCTCACTAGCATTTTGACTTTATTAAAACTGGGCCATTCATTTATTCACTGAGTCATTAAACAAATATTCATTGAGTGTCTACCACATGCCAGACACTTTTCTAGGTACCAGGGTTTCAGTAGAAGAACAAAACAGACAAAAAGAAATCCCTGCCTTCATGAAAACAAACAATTAACAAACAGATAGATAGATAGATATAGATATGTACATAGATAGTGATCAGTGTTACAAAGGAATATAACCTAGGAAAAGGGGGCATAGGGAATTTACAAAAGGATAGGCAAGAAAGGGCTCAATGAAAAGGTGATATTTGATCTAAGGCCTGAATGAGGTGAAAAGTAGAATTAATACATGGTTGTTAAATATCTTGGAGAAGAATGCTACAGGCAGAGGATAGAGTGAACACAAAACCCTTAGGTATATTCAAGACACAGCAAAGTTATCAGTGCTGCTAGAGTAGAGCCAGAGAGGGAGAAAAGGGTAGAGATCAAATCAGCGAGATAATGAGTGACTAGATCATATAGAGTATTGTAAGGCATTCGGTGGATTTTGGCTTTTGCTCAGCATGAAATCAGTAGTCATCTGAGGTTTAGGAAAGATGTTTTGAGGTACATTTTAAATGATCATCAGACTGCTGTGTAAATAATGCTTTACTGTTAAGAGACTGTAAGGTAGCTGAAGATGGGAAAACAGTTAGATGGCTAGTGCATCTAGCCAGGCAAAACTTGGACCAGAGTGGTAGTGGAGGTGATGAATTTTCTGAATATATTGGAAAATAGAGGCAATAAGATTTTCTGGTTGACTGAGTCAGGAAATGAATCCAAAGGTTTTGGCCTTAGCAACTGGAAGGATGGCATTCCCGTTCACTGAGATGGATAAGATTGTGGGAAGAGCAGATTTTAGTAGGGGATCTGGTGGGATGGATAAAGAATTCAGTTTGGGATATGATAATTTAGAAATGTCCATTATTGGATATCCATGTGGAAAGCCCAAGTAAACAGTTGAACGTTTAAAAATGAAGTTCATAGGAGGAATTTGGATTAGAAAACTAAATTGAGGAGGCATTAGCTTATAGATAGCATTTAAAATAATAAGACTAGATGAAATCACCAAGGTAATGAACATAGATAAAGTTACAAAAGAGCACTTAGGACTGAGTTTTCCTTTGTGGTTGGTGATATGAGATGAGCAAAGAAGATGGAAAGTAACAAGTAAGGTAGGGGAAAAACTAGGAGTATGTAGTGTCCTGAAAGCCAAGGCAAGGAAGTATTCAGTGAGGATGGATGAAATGTTAAATGTGCCGAAAGTTCAACAATGATGAGGTCTGAGGCTTAAATATTCTGTTTGATAATATGAACATCATTGGTCACTTTGACAGTAGCACCTGTAATGGAGAGTTAGAGACCACAAACTCATTGGCAGAGATCAATTGAGAATAGATGGAGAGACAATAGAAAAAGGGAGTATATACAACTTGCAGAGAGTTTTGATGTAAATGAGAATGGAACATTGGTGTTACTTGGAGGGGGAAATGAGCTCAAGATAGGGTTTGTTTTACATGATGGTAGAAATTACAATGTATGTGTAAGATGAGGAAAGACTTCTAGAAGAGAGAGAAGAAATAGTGTCAGAATTATGTGAGGAAACTGTTGGATCCATGTCCTTGAATAAGCAAAAGAATATGGGATCTAGAGCATAAATGTAAGGGTTAGCTTTTTATAAGAATACGGACAGCTCATCTGTAATAACAGGAGGAAACAGCAGGAGCATGTGGGCTCAAGTGGTCTCTGTTCCATAACTGTGATTCATTCTCCTATTTTGCACAAGTTATATAACTTTCAGTGACCTTTTTGTGCTCTCTGTATCCTAGAACACCTTCCAAGACACAGATCAAATTGTCTTCTCTTAGAAGCTGTCTTCAGTAACAATAGCTCACAGTTTGGACTCTTTCTTGACTCTTTAATAATACTTAGTAATTGATACAATGTATTTCAGTATTTAACATATAAAGCCTTGTTTTGTCCTTTGTTTCCAGGTTAAAAGCTGAAGATCTCTGTAATGTGTTCACACAACCACCTTGTAAACTCATATTTTTAAGACCCCACTTAAGTCACTATTTTTCTAAGAAGACTTCTGAGAAGTCTTCTTGAGTTAAATCTTTTCCTCCTTTTGCTTAGCATATTTAGTCCACATCTTTATTTTTTTATTTTTTAATAATTTTATTTATTTATTTATTTTCCCCCCAAAGTCCCAGTAGATAGTTGTATGTCATAGTTGCACATCCTTCTAGTTGCTGTATGTGGGATACGGCCTCAGCATGGATGGAGAAGCGGTGCGTCGGTGCACGCCCGGGATCCGAACCCAGGCTGCCAGCAGCGGAGCGCGCACACTTAACCGCTAAGCCACGAGGCCGGCCCAGTCCATATCTTTATAATACCGAATCTCGAACTCTCCATTACAAATATATCTCTTGATCTCCCCTATGGACTCTTTAGGATAGGGATTGTATCTTATATTTGCATTCCCAGCTATAAGCAGGTCGTCTGACACATCATAGGTGCAGAACTTATGAATGAAAAAATAAAACAAATGATAGCATTATGTTTAGTATGTGAAAATGTACTGATCGGATCATACTAAATTATTGCTCCCTACAATTTGAAATCATTATGATCTTATGGGTACTCAAAGTGGTGATTTAATTTCCTAAGAAATTATTAAATGGAATTTAGACAGAGGAAGGAGAATGACTTATCTCTGACGTGAAGCAGAGTATGTGTATCATTGTTTACTATAGTAAATATAAGTCTTATTGATGGTGGTCTTAGTCCAGGAGCACATAATCCTTGGGCATCTACAAATAGTGTTTCATTTTTATTGTTTATGTTGTATTCTCTTCTGTACAGTTGTTTTTTATATGGCTTTCCAACTGCTCTCATTTTAGCAGTTAGTCTTCTGTTCCAATTTCACTTTGTTCATTTCATTGAATCACACATTTCACAAAAGTTTATTATGACTGCTTCATTATAGTGGTGTCATTATATTAGTTGTGGGCTAATGTTCTCTATCTCCATTTTATCTCATGATAAAACTTTTAAAAAGAAATTAGAAAATTAGAAAAAGAAAAAAGTTTAGAAAAGAAAAATACAAGTATGTTCTATCTTGTATCCCAATGTAATTCCATTGATAGAGATTTGTGAGGCAGCTTCAGGCTCAGTGGGAGAGGTTATTGAGATAATTTATATCTGTTACACAGTACAACTCTATCGTCTTTCTTTCAGTTCCTTTAGTTAACTAAACTCTGGAGCCTTCTGGAGCCTTAACATGTCAAGGACACTCTTACTCCAACTTTTTGTTTTGCTGGAAAATCCTTCGTTTTCATGTATTGGTTTAAATGTCATCCCTTTGAATCTAAAATGCACCTCCCTACCCATCCCTTTCTCACCCCTGTCATTATTCTATATCAATCACCATGTTCTTGTGAGATCCTATAATAAATAATGACTGACATTTATTTTTGTGCTTAAATATAGATAAATCTTATTTATCTATATAGATAAGATTATGTATGTCCTTGACATACAGTTCACGCTCCGTGCATATTTTTAACGAATGAATGAGGATTGCAATGGATGGATAGATGCATGGATGGATGGACGGATAGATGGTAAATGAGTATATGGAGCACTCGGACCTATTATCTTTCACCATGGACTTAGAATAAGTACGATTATTAAGTTATGGGTTTTTTGGTCAGTAAAATAAAACAGGATATTTCCTAGCCTTCGTTAAAAAAGATTTTAATGATTATATAACATATCATTGACTAGATGCACCACAGAATCTCTACTGTAAGCCAAACATGGTGAAAGTGCTTTATTCACATGGTTCTATTCCTGACAATGGTCTTGCAATGTAAATAGTATCTTTATTTGCAGATGGGGAATTTGAGGCTTAGCAAAGACAACAAACTCCTTTAAGTCCTATAGCTAATATGTGGAAGAACTGAGTATTAAAACTGGAACTGGCTGACTCCAAAACCATTGCTTTTTCTGCTAAACCAAGCCACCTCTATGTAGAATGTTAACATTGTGATAATACTATTAATAAATTCATCACAAATCTATAATACATTAGGCATTATTTTTAAAATGAACTTTGATTAGATTAAATTACAGATACATTGATGAGCACACATAGTGTTAATATTGACATTAACATCAATAATAATGATATGTAGGGATTGCAAACTGGTGGCCTCTGAGCCAGATATACCTGTAAATTTTTTTGTGAGGGGGGAGGGAGAAGAGAGGAAGGAAGAAGTGGAAGCAGTCAAGTATTTTAAAAATTGGGGCCAGTAGTTGGTGAATTGGAAGAATTCACACACACACACAAATCCAGATATTTGGCTTCTCCTGGGCAATCTACAGTTATTTCAACACAGGATTCCATTCTTGCTGGCAACAGCGAGTTGGAGCCTGGGACCTGCTGCCTCTTTAGATGAGATAGCACCCTCCAGTTTGCCATTACCAGCAGGCCAGTTTATTTAGACAACCTGTCCGGTAAATTTACACATTTATATTTGAAATTAATCAAATAATGTATCTAAGAACTCTCTTTTAAATAGAATCTCAAGACTATTCTACTTTCCTTATTCCCCATTTCTCTCTGCAATTGAGTTATATCAAGTGGCAGCAAAATGTCAGAAGGGAGAAGGACTTCTGAAGATGGCAGACTCTTTCTTCCTCCAGCGGCACTACATCAAATGTTATTACCAGAGCTTGAGATACTCTCTACTGCAAAAATTACACTTACTGTGAAAATGAAGTAATACAATTACTTTTAATCATTGAAGATAAATTTGCATCTAGTTCCATGAAACTGATAAATGTCTGATTAAGCTATAATAACATACAATTGAGAGGAGGGGAAAAAAATCTAAGATTAATCATCAGCCAAAACCCCAGATTACGTTTCAGTTTATATTAATATTCACTTTTAAGAGAATTTTAATAGATTCCTTTTAATCTGAATTGAGTTAAAAGAAAAAAAAGTTAATTAATTCTCAGGTCACCACGTTTATTGTTTTGTTTTTCCAGTGGTATAAGACTAGTTTGATGAGAGAAAAGGAAAATATTCTATAAAGTTATGTATGTTGTCTCGCCCATGATTATAGGAAGCTCAGAATGAAAGAGCTCTTCTTTGTAAGCCTAACTAATGGTTCAGTTGTCTGTTGCATGGGGGTAATTGATGATCAAAACAAATCTGTGAGTTTGCCTTCAATCTTTTAAAAAGCCTATTGGAGTAGAAATAAGAAGCAAATGAATAATGAACCTGTGAGATTCTTTCTACCATGCAAAGGGACTAAATAATGTTTGTTACTCTATCCTCTTTTGCTGAGAAAAGGACAAAGGGAATTTAGCCAGTGGGTGCAGAGTTGTCCTTTAGAAAGCTGACAAACTTCAATACCAAAATAAAACCAGGCTCACTCTAAATGTTAGCTCTACAACTTAACGTGTGTCTGTAAACTTCAAGGTAGCCATAAGATCTAAACTACCACATGTGACATTTTGAGCATGAGCATCAACACCATCTGAGTCCTCTTGATTATAAATTAACAGTACCAGCTAGCCAATACTTTCACAACAGAACTGTACCAGAATTACACTGGTATTCAATTCATTCACAACTACACATGTCTGGATACATAAAACACAGAGATGTTACCCAGATGTCTGAATAATCATTGTGTATGTACATGAAATGGTACCATTGCATACACTTTTCAGGATTCACTAAATCATAGCTCAAAATGTCTAGAAAATACTACTGTCACAAGCCATAACCTTATGAATTAAATTGATCTTTTATATCAAAGACCCGTTGTGAAATTAGGGAACCATGTCACCAATAGTCTTGGGGCTATAGATGTACATGTTCTAAGAAACATGGTACCAAGTAGAAAAATGACATAGGTCTATACTCACACCCAAGGGCTGTAAAAACCATCAGATTGAATCATTATTCTCTTATCTCCTTCATATATATATTTTAATAAACGTTTCTAAAATATATGTATAAAAACTCAAGTAATAAACACTATTTTCCTGTTTTTCATAGATATTAAAAGAATATGAGAAATAAATCATTCTCATATTCAATGATGAAGACTTTTTTATACTAACTCAGTAGCTACAAATATATTGATAATATATTCATATCTTTAACTATATATTTGTCTATATTATATGGCTGACATGTATTGAGTACTTTTGTATCAGGCATTGCACTAAGTGCGTGGTATGCACTATACACAAGTAACTCCATTTGGTATGTAATATTAGATGTGGCATATGCAGATTTATAAGTTTGTATAACTTACCCACATTTAGTAGGCAAGAGATCCAGGATTTCATTTCAGCTCCATCCAAATCCAAAGTCTATAGAGGAACACTATATTGTCTCAGGAGAATATAGGTTTACACATATACAAACAAACAGACTTATACAGACACACACATATGTACATACACACACATTCACACACACAGAAATACACATGAGCACCCATGCACAGGTAAAATATAATTGATGTGAATTATTATACATGAATTATTGAAAGTATATAAAATGAGCACTACGTACATATGTATATGTCTGGGATAATTTGCTACATTTTCATAATCAAGCAGAGTTCTAGTACCAAACTCATCATCTTCCCTTCAACCTTTATTGCCTCCTCCTGAAAACTCGATTTCTATTTTTGTCATCACTATTTTACTAGCCTTCCAATTAAACATTCATAATCTTTATTAATTCTTCCATCTCCCTCACTTCTCATATCCCGTCTCTCATTCTATTTGCATCATGCCTTTGTTGAGGCAAAACCTCCTTCCTGCTTTGCGGGCAGCTGATTCTAGTTGCTTATTTTGTGATGCTTTCACAAAGTGCCATATTCTTAGAGAATCCTTGCTAATATATTAGCTGATGAGTTTGATTTACTGCTTCTTTTAGAGAAATTTGCATGATAATCAAAGACCTTTCAGACTAAAACAACTTCAAGAACTAATGTACACTTTTTCCCCTATGAAAATGTTTTCGTCGGAATTTGTGTTGAGTCTTGAACATTTCAATTATCTGTTCCACAGTTGCCCACCAAAAAGATATGTTTCACCTCTGTATTGAATATTGCCACCATCTTTCTGTGACAGAGAAGAATTTTTCTGGCACAAATTTTGAAAAGGCACGCTTTTCATTATGCAAGGCTTGGCTATCTATATGAAGTTACCAGTCCATTCTGGGACAATCGTTATTTCAGAATTGAACCAATCTGTCAAACCCTATTCCAAATTGAGATCATTTTGTCATCAATAACGGTGAAAGCTTGTTTCATAGAAAATGATGTCAAATGGTGCCTGTGAATATACTACACAGAATACCTAAAAATAAATAAATGCTTCATTGAGTATATTTAATATACTAAAGAGAAGCTCTTAAATATGGATGAGTCATATGAAAGTTTGAAATCTTAGGTTTGAACAATGAAGGACTTCTTCTTACTGTGCAGCTGAAGAGAGCTTGAATGTATTTAAAAACAGCAACAGGAACAAGAAGAGGTATAGGTGTCCTTAGATGACCTGAATGGTGGCCATGAAAATAAGTCTATATTTGTTTGACATCTGTGTTGCCAGTTTTTAAAGCTTAATGAATGGGAATTTTGTGTATTTCCATATTATCCCCCTTTTACAAAAGTGTCTTTCTCTCTTTTTTTTTTTTTTGGTGAGGAAGGTTAACCCTGAGCTAACATCTGTTGCCAATCCTCCTCTTTTTGCTGAGGAAGATTGACCCTGGGCTAACATTTGTGCCCATCTTCCTCTACTTTATATGTGGGACGCCACCACAGCATGGCTTGATAAGCAATGCATAGGTCCACGCCCAGGATCCAAACCTGTGAACCCCAGGCTGCCCCAGGCGCTGAAGCAGAGTGCATGAACTCAACCACTATGCCACCAGGCTGGCCCCCAAAAGTGTCTCTTTTTTACTTTCCCTTTTGTAACAGGAACACTGCAGTTAAAATTCATTCTGGATAAGAGAAAGGATTTGAAATGTTAGGGAAATTATGAGATCAGGAGCTTCCATATTCGGACATTTTATTTGCTCTTCCTCTAAGATTTTGCTTGAGGTATAGGCCCAATCAGGCTTTGAAGGGCCTACGAATTCCTCCTGACTCAAATATGAGTTGTAAGCGTAGGTGGAGAGCTTGCTGGCTTGGAACCTGAGGGAGCAGAGTAATGAAGGTGACTCTGTGGTGTTTCAGAAGAGAGTTCAACCACCTATACATTTGTATGGGGTTTGTGCTCTGTGAATTGACTGGATCTTTAACATCTAGACTATTTACAATTCTTAGAGTAATACTTGATAAATCCTTGCTAATACTGATATAGAATCTATATGTTGGTTGGTTGAAGGAATAATGGCTTGACCAGGAGTCAAAATTGCTGGGCTCTAGGCCTAATTCCCACATCAACTAGTTCTGTTAACCTTTGGCAGGAGGCAATTATTCTCTGTCTCAATGTCATCTCTTGTCAAAAATGATTAACATATGCATATTATGGCATGGAGCGCCTGTGACAATTAACTCTGAGATACAAAACTCTTTTGGTCTGACATGTGAAGCCCCCAGCCTCCAGCTCCACATACATATACATGCTATACTAAATTAGAAACAAGTGAACCAGAAATGTAGAGCTGAGTTCAAAAGGAAAGAAGGGGACTTCACTTCTGGGTTGACAATGTACCTACTTCCCAGAAGAATAAGCAAGCCTGGTAAAAACTTAAAAAAAATCATTTAAAGTCTTTGGAAATTGTACTAAATGCACACAGTAAGAAGAAACACCTGTTCAAGAAAATATACTAAAACTCAGTAAGAACAGCAAGAGTCTGGCATTTGAGCCATGACCCGTTCCCTACCTCTCCTTCCAACTGTTTGGTGGAAGCTCCACTCCACATAAGTGTGTGCGCAGAGGTGTTCAAGAAGTGGGGCTTCATCTCCCCTCAGCTCCCAATCAAGGCTCACCATATCTCACTGGGAGGGGCAGGCTGGCAGCTAGCACTTCTCATCTCCTCCAACTCTGAGTTGAAGAGGCTAAATTCATGGGAAATGCTACTGAGAGTTCAAGGGCTCCCTTCCTTCAACCAGCCCTGCTCATGGGAGGGGCTCTACTCAGGCATGGAAGGTTGAGAATATTAGAACTTAACCACCTTGCCCCAGCTCAATCTTAAGGTTGAGGGTCCATGCAGGAAGACACAAGCCAAGAAGACCAGAAGTTACTGTTCCTCCCAGTATAGTGTCTCAGATAGTTTGCTCTGGAGGAGAGGCAGTCAATAAGAAAAGAGACTACAAAGCTCTCACAATATGAACTGACTTTATTTGAAACAAATATAGGGAAATTAAAGCCTATGAGCACTCTCAAAGAAAATAGCTCTTAACTATACTCTGTGTGATATTTAATAATGCATCTGTGTCATTATTCTTTTGTCCAAGCCCATAGAATGTACAACACCAAGAGTGAACCTTCAGGTAAACTGTAGACTTTGAGTGATTATGATGTGTCAGTGTAGGTTCATCTCCGGTTAAAACAAAAAGTATATACACCATTCTGGTGAGTGGTGTTGATAATGGGAGAGGCTATACATGTGTGCGGGCAGAGAGTATACGGGAAATCTCTACCTCCCTCTCAATTTTGTTGTAAACTTAAAACTGATATAAAAAAATGAAGTCTTAAAATATAAAAAGTTATATGTAACTAACTCTAAAAATATATACCTGCTCTTCTTTCTTTTCTCAGCTTTTTTAACAGACATAATAAGGATAACAGTGTATGTTGGCTTTTTAATATAATTATACACAATATGTATAATAACAATAGGACGAAAGGGGGAAGAGGGAGTAGAGTAATATTGGAATAAGTGCTTCTATATTTCACTGGAATTAAGTTAGTATACACCTGAAGTAGATTCTGATAAGATAAATTGTATATGATAAGCCCTAGAGGAACCACTAGAAAATAATTAAAAACACATAGTGGAAAAGTCATTAAAGGAATTAAAATGTTACACTTGAAAATATTCACTTAATGCAAAGGAAAGTAATAAAGGAGAAATAGAGGAACAAAAAAGCTATGAAACATATAAAAATAAGTAAAATGTAATCAAAAATTCAACTATATAAATAATAGCATTAAATGTGAATGGATTAAAGAATCTAATCAAAAGGCAGAGGTTATCAGACTAGATAAAAAAGAAAACAAATCTAACTGTGTGCTGTCTAAAGCCACACTTTAGATTAGAAAATATAAATAAGTTGAATGTAAAAGATGGAAAAAGATATCATGCAAACTGCAACCATAAGAATACTGGCGTGCCTACACTAGCATCAGGCACACTTGACTTTAAAATTAAAAGAAAGGTTACTAGAGATAAAAAGCAATATTTTGTAACAAAAAATGGGTCAATCCATTATCAGGTTGTAACAATTATAACCATTTATGCAATAAATAATGGAGTCTCAAAATATGTGAACCAAAGGCAAACAGAATTGAGGAGAGAAATAGACCATTTAGCAATAATGGTCAGAGATTTAAATACTACGCTTTCAATAATGGACAGCCTATCTAGACAGAAGACCAAGGAGGAAACAGTGTACTTGAGCAGCATTATACACAAACTAGACCTAACAGACATATATATATAACCCCCCTCCCAACAACAAAATACACATTCTTCTCAAGTGCACATGGAACATTCTCCAGGGTAGATCATATGGTAGGCTATAAACAAGTCTTAATAAATTTGCAAATATTGAAGTCATAAAAATGTTTTTTTGGCCACAGTGGAATAAAACTGGAAATCAGTAACAGAAGGGAACCTAGAAAAATCACAAACATCTAAAAATTAAAAAATATACTCATAAATAACCAATGGGTCAAAGAAGTAATCACAAGGGAAATTTCAAAATACCTTGAGACTAATGGAAATAAAGATGCAACGTATCAAAACATATGGGTTGCAGCCAAAGCACTGCTTAGAGGGAAACATATGGCTGTAAATGCTTACCTTAAAATAAGAAGAAAAATCTCAAATAAAAAACTGAATTCTCAACCTTAGGACACTGGAAAAAGAAGAGAAAACTAAACCCAAAACAAGTAGAAGAAATGAAATAATATGGATTAGAATGAAAATTAATGAAATAGAAGATAAAAATATAGAAAAAATTCAATGAAATAAGAAGCTGGTTCTTTGAAAACATCAACAAAATTGACAAACTTTTAGCTAAACTGAGCAGGAAAAAAGAGAGAAGACTCAAATCGCTAAAATCAGAAATGCAAGTGGAGACATTACTACCAACTTTACAGAAATGATTATAACAGAAGATTATGAACAAATGTAGGCCAACAAATTATATAACCTAGATGAAATGGATAAATTCCTAGAAAGATACAAAATACCAAAACCAATGAGCAAGTTGCCAGGAGGCTTTTTAGTGTCTGTCTTCCAGTTCTGCAGAATCTTTAAAACAGACTGCTTAGTGACCAAAGCTCAGTAAATATAGAATTGACTATTAGCTCACTGGTAGATCATGACCCTCTGATTAATATTTGTTGGTGCTAACCTAGAGCTTTTCTTGTTAGACCCTTGGTGAATGTGTAATAGTGAAAAGAAACAAGGGAATACTTAAAAAGGCCTGAAATATATCAACTGAGTCATCTTCTTTGCCTGATATGTCTGATATTTCTCTTGAATCAGTATATTTTTGTTGATAATAATAATTTTTAGCTAAATTGCAAATGGTTAAGATTATACTATTACTTTCAATAATTTCAGTGTAAAACTGGTCTGGGGGAATGAAAAAGAACGAATAATCAGCACCAGGCAAATAGAATAGGTCAGCGCTCTTCAACAGAGATGTCTCCGTTCATTCATCCAGCAAATAATTTTGAATATCCATCATATTAGAGGCACCTTACTAGTTAATAACATCTCAATTATGATGAAGACAGACTCTACTTGTAGTCTTGGAGATTACAGTCTGGTGGGGAGTGATACTGTGGACATGTGCCCTCTTCACATCACATATATTATATATAATGATAAGATATTAATGCCGGAATGAAAAACCCAATATTTCTCAAGTTTATTAAGAATCTGAGTACTCGAGTTTCTATAAAAAAATTGTTGTTTGAGAGACACTCCATTAAATATTTATTTCTCAATAGACATTTGTCCAAAGCGATATACAAATGGCCAATAAGCACATGAAAAGTTGCTCAACCTCATTAGCCATCAGGGAAATAGAAATTGAAATCCTAAGATATCACTTTACACTAACTAGGATGGCTATAATAAAAAAGATAGATAATAATAAGTGTTGGTGAGGATGTGGAGAAATTGGAAACATCACATACTACTGGTGGAAATGTAAAATGGTACAGTTTCTTTGCAAAAGAGTCTGGCAGTGCCACAAAATGTTAACCATAGAGTTATCATTTGACCCAGCAATTCCATACCTAGGTATACACCCAAGACAAATGAAAACATATGTCCACTCAGAAATTTGTACATGAGTTTTCATAGCAGAGTTATTCATAATAGACAGAAAGCAGACACAGCCCAAATGTCTATCAGCTAATGAATGGATAAAGAAAATGTGGCGTATCCATACAATGGAATATTATTAAGTGATAAAAAGAAATTAAGTACTGATGCATGCTACAACATGGATTAAACTTGAAAACATTATGCTTAGTGAATGAAACCAGTCACAAAGGACCACATATTGTGTGCTTTCATTTATATGAAATGTCCAGAATAGACAAATCTATAGAGACAAAGGAGATTAATGGTTTCCTATGGCTGGAGCAGATGAAAGGATTGAGGGGTGATGGGTAAGGGGTAAGGAGTTTCTTTTTGGGGTAATAAAAATATTCTCAAATTGATTGTGGTAATAGATGCAAAACTGTGCATTGGATTGGAAAAGCCATTGGATTGTACACTTTAAGCAGGTGAATTGTATGGATATGTAAAATATATCCCAGTAAAGGCATTAGAAAAATAAGCAAACATGATGTAATCTATACAGAAATAGAAGTACAATGATGTACACCTGAAATGTATACAATGTTATAAACCAATGTGACTACAATAAAAAAAAAAAAAGAAAGAAACTGTGTGAGATAAAAAGAAAAAAGGAAAAATAAGCAAAGAAGGGAAATTTTATATACCAGAAAGAAGAAAGAATTCAAAGCCAGAATCACAAGCAACAACTGACATTATAGGGCCCACTGGAGTATCATAAAATTATATAGACTATGCAAGTTGAAGCTTCAGCAGGCAAAGAAAATAAGAAAGTGGCCCTCAGGCTTGTGCATGGTTGGGAGCAGTTTCTGAGATCTCTGCCTAAACTGAAAACTAAAATACTGTCCATTCCGTGAGATAGGCTAGAAAGTCTCCTCTCACTGGACTGGAGATGAGGTACAGAAGGTCACAGTTAGAAATAGGACATTTAATCCTATGTATCATGAGGGTAATGGGTCAGAATTTAGCACTATTCACATAGTAGAACCATTGAAGTGGGGAAATTAACAGAAGAACTCACCCAGAACCAATAATCCCATGTACCCTGTTGAGGTAATGCAGAATCACTCCTCAGAGAACTGTTGCCTTCACATTCCAGGGCATGAGCACCTCTTGTGGGGCAAAAATTTCCAAAAAATGAAATATATACCTTTACTGAACGTGAATTTACTGTTAGAAATTGTAAAACACAAAAGGTGACGAATCACCAAGAATTTTCCAAATTCTACTAACTGGAAATTTCAAATGCCAACAAACATGAGTGACATATCACATGGAAGTAATGTAAGATTCTGTAGTTGTTTTCTTAAAGTGATTTTATAACTTCTTTGCCCCATAGGTCGTGGGGAATGACATGTGTGATTCAGGTGCCCCTGGACATGGCACACATCAACCCTTCTTTTTACTCTCTGCTGAACTCTCTTCTTCAGCAGTTACTGTCTAGCCTTGGTCTTCAGTTGTTGCCTATAATCTATCACTTGCCAAGAATTTTGCTTACATTCTACCTGGTGATTTGTCTCTATTTTAATATCCTTCTGATGATTCCTATCCAACGTTTCGAAGCCCACTTCCTGCTCTGAAGGTTACCAGATCTCTCCAAGCAGACTTATTTTTATTCTCTCAGAATATCATAACTCTTCGGTTACTTACCGTGGTGCACTCCCACTGGAGTTGTATTTATGTCTGTCTCATGCTGTAGATTACAAATTTCTGGAAAGTGGGCACAGTTCTTAATCATTCTGCTTCTCTTCTCCACAACTTCTACCCCCCGCCATGTACACTATAAAGACCTGCCACATATCAAGACAAAAAGCAATAAACATTAGAAGTCTAGGCATGAAAATAGAACTGTTAAAAAAGAGACAATTTAAAAAATGTTACAGTCCCTTATCTAACTAAAGTTCCCTCCAATTATCAGGAAGATTTGTAATATCAACAATGAATACCTTGTTGCCTTTAGCAAGCTGAGAGAAATTGGGGAAAATCTACCCCAGACAGTAATAGCAATAATAATAACTAACAGGCACCATGCTACGCTTCTCATGCTTTGTCTCATGTGATTCTCACAATATTTCAACTTTCTATCTTGTAAATGAGACTCAGAAAGGTTAAGTAGCTCACCTAGGCTTTTGTAGCTAAATAGGGATGGACATCAGATTTGAACCCAGGTCTGTCTGATTTCTTAACCACTTCAAAAAGTTGTGTTTTTGCTGGTATGCCAATGCAGAAAAACCCAAGTTTATGCTATGATGAAATGCAAATGTTTGCTTGAGTTTCTGATTCTTTGTCTGGGTCAATTTACCTCCACAAATCAAAACAGTGATGACTCCCAGATGAGCTCAATTGCTCAGAATGTATTATGACACAGTATTTCTGGATTTTCTCCCCTTCATCTATCTACCTAGGACTACACCAATTTACTTTGATGTTGCATTAGTAATCAGAGATTTTGGCAGCCTCATCTGTATTACACAAATATCCTTTTATGCAATAATAAGGTGAGAAAATTATGATTACAGGGTGCCATCAATAATAGGCACTTGCAAACTGGAATATCTATCAAGTGTTGCCATATCCCTAATTAAAAATGTTCATAGATTTATATAAAAATGTTTGCTCAGAAGTAAGATATTCTTCCACCTTCCTTGGCATATGTTAATCATAGTCCTGTTGCATGTTCAAAGAATAATGGAAAAAGTTATTTTTAAAAAAGGGGAAGGAAAAAACTTTAATGTGTTGTTAACAAAACATTTGTCAAAAATACATTTATAAACCACGTGGCATGGTTTAATCACCAGTGTGGCATAGCAAGAAGATCTGTATGTTGAAGCTGGAAGTCCAAGTTTAAATCCCAGCTTTTCTACTTAGTAGCTATGTTGTCCAGAGCAAGTCACTCAATTGCCTGGGCTCTTTTTTTTAAATTAATCTATTTAATTAATAGATAATTATATTTGCTTCAAAATGTTTTTCAAAGAGATTAAATGAGTTAAATTAAGGTAAAAGCCACAGTTCAATACCCAAAATAATAAATATTAGTTAAATTTGATAAAATCTTTGCTGATATCTTTTTGGAAGAGTTCCACAGCAACAATAGCCATTTATTGATGCCTATGAAAGACATTAAATATATAATATATGTAATTTATATATAAGATATATTTTAATATAATGATAAATAAATAATTACAAATAACATATATAACTATGTATAACAATAACACACACACACATATATATATTCACTTTAAAGAGGTAGAGAGACATTTTAATGTAGTTATTAAACATACAGACTTTAGAAGCAGATGGTTGGGTTTAAATATGGCTCTCCCACCTACCAACTTTGTGACTTTGGGTAAGTCACACAAACTTTGAAAGCTTTAGTTTCCTCTTCTGTAAAATGGGCATATTAATAGAACTTTCTTCATTGTATTTTCCAAAAATTAAATGATGTATGTTTAGTATAGTGCTTTGTACATGGTGAATATTCAATAGATGCTAGGCATTTCTATTATCTCCACTTAACCAGTGAGGAAACAGGTTCTATTAAGCTAAGTGTCTTGCCTATGTTCCCACAGTTATAAATTAGCAGAATCAGGATTTGAATTTGCTTCTGTCAAACTCTAAAACTCATACTCTTTCCCCTGCAACATGCAACCATTCACATTCAGCTGATTTATCTTCCCTGTTCATGGAATTTTCTCTTTGTGCTCTCATGTATCTGATGCCTACATGACTATCTTCCAGTACAAAATGTTTTAATTGTGCACCACCAGTAAAAAAATCCAAATCTCTATATGAAAGTATTCAAATTCACTTTTGGTTGGCTCTTTCTAAAAATTATACTTGAAATCATTAGGAGGGTCTCAGTGTGAGAATAAAATCATATAAGAATGATGTTAACACAATATACATTGACAGCAAGCATAATTATTAGGATCCATTGTAAAAATATGCATGGAATTTGCATATGAATAGTTTTCATTCACAAGATAACATGAACCAGTAATTATATAGTGATTTTGCATTTACTATTATTAGAATTTACAAACATTGTATCATTTCACGCTTACAAAAACTTTGTGAGGTAGGTTAGAGAACTGCTGTTACAGACAGTAAAGAAACTAAGGCTCAAGGAATTAACAGGCTTAGGCCAATATTCTGGAGCTGGAGAGTGGAAGGGCTGAATTTGAACCCTCACAGCCTGACTGTGGGGAAGCACCCTCAGGGCATCACTATTACCAAGTCCAAGTACTTTAGGCAAGAAATAAGAAGTGCTTTGCAACTCAGTCACATCCAGTTTTAATACTGGTGCATTTTTTCCCCCAACTAACTTGTACTCCAAAAACAAATAGAGACTCAGTGGCATTTGAAATAAAGAGCAGTCATTGTTCTTTACGCTGGACATAATGCTTATTTAATGTTGACATAATGGAGATAGACTAGTGTAGGGTAAACAATAGTTATTACAAGGGATCCAGAGTATATTTGTGTATGTCAAATCAGGGTTCAACTGTATGGGCTCCATGTGACCACCAATGGGAATACACCATGATATAAACTGATGAAGTGAGAAGATTGTTTCCATGTGTTTTATCCACCTCTAATGAGAAATGTTTTCATGTCATCACCCAGACTTTACAGGATGGCTATTATTTGCGTTCCTCCCAGTGATACCCTTTCTGTGCATCTACTAAGACCTTGGTAAAAAATAACAGTGAGAAAATAAAACACTGTGTGATATGTCCTCAACCCTAAAGATCCAGTGGAATGGAAAAGAAAATATGATTTGCTTCTCAGCACACCAAAGACTGCTTATCAGAAAGAAGATCTAGACAGCTGACTGGAGATGACTCATAAACTCTGACCAGCCCCAAAGGGAAAAAAAAATCACTTCATCAAAATGATAGCTAGCTAGGCAATGTACTTGTCTATGCTAATGATTTCTATGCCATGGCTGCTCAGTTTTCTAATCAAAATCTTGTTGGCTTGTTGCCCTCTGCTCTGCAAATTCTGGTTCTATTTCTATCTACAGGTTATCCACTTGGAGACACAGAGCTGATAAAGATAACAAAAAATCGTTAGAAAAATCAGTACTGAAAACTCCTGTAAATATCTGGAGGATGGGATAGAAAATGGAAGATATAAACAATATCTTTTTCTCATACTTTACAAGGTGAGTGAAGAATGTGGAGGTTAAGTGCTTAGGCCCTGGGTCTGGATCCTTTCTTTTTCGCTCACTAGCTCTGTGTCCTTGGACAACTTAAACTCTCAATTCCTTCAGTTTTCTAATCTCTACAATTAATAATTAGGATGCATAACCAATCAGGATTTTTGAGGATTAAATAAGGTACCATATTTAAAATGCTTGGAATGGTTTTTGTTATTAAAAAGGCCATCAGTAAATGCTAGCTATTATAATTATAAATGTACCATTTGATTCCCACAAAAATAGTGTGAGATTGGCACATTAAGCAGTGTTAGGCCCAATTCAAAGGTGAAGAAAATATGCCCCAAATGGTCAAATGAAGGTAGGCTACTTCTGGCATGTCAGAGTGAGGAGGCTGGCAAATCCTTTCCCCCAAAAGTAAATATATAGTTGAACAAAACTGCCAAAAACGACCATTTTGGTGCTCTGGGATTCAGCCAAAGGCAAAAAGCAATTGGAGATGCATTTTGTCCATGAGGAAGTACTAAATTTCGTATAATAGTGGGAGTCTGTAGCATTCTTGCCTGGAGCTGCTCCCATCTCCCCACCCTCCCAACTAAGTAGCCATCATGATTCTACCAGAGAGGGGCAATGTGAGAAAATCAGCAGTGTTGATGCTGGAGAGGGATCAATTAATTCGGAGTTGAAGGCAAAACACCTGCGCCCAGCAGAGAACAGCAAAGGCCTGAAGATGACCTAGACCGAGATTGCAGTCCCAGTTGGGGTAAGCAGCAGAGCTATAGACTCACCAGGGATTTAACAAGAAGATCTGGGAAGCAGGACAGCCATAGACAGCCTTGATCTACTCTCTAAGTGTGCCTGGAGATGAACAGAGGCTGCGTACATTTGCATCAATCACTGGATACAGTTCAAAGTATCCACATATTACTGGCCAACTAGAGGAGGCTGCACACACATGCAAAGGGCACATGAGAGCTTCCAGGAAAAAGAAAATGGGGACAGATTGAAAAGTGCCTAACTTGAGTGGTGCTACCCAAACCACACACAGACCTATCACCCAATCTTGTACTGCACAATACTGAGAGCGAGTACCTCCTTACATTCCCCTCCCAAGGCTCCTTAATGCCTCACCTTAGACCTGGCCCTGGAATGGAGACACACAGGTTATGCCTAGGAAGCCAGATTTAAAATAATAATAAGAATAACAACAACAACAGCAATAATAAACTGAGCAGAGACATCAGCTAATTCACATTGTGAGAAAGATTTCATTAATGTAGTCCAGACATGTTACTAAACAAACAAACAAAACAACAGCCTTCAGGCAGGACTAAAAATTGGAAACAAAAGTTACTACAATATATTATCTAGAATGCCCCTTTCAGAGACTTCACTTAGTATTTCTTATGAAGCAAGTCTGCTAGCAATTAATTCTATTTGTCTTGGTTTACTTAGGAATGTCTTTTTTTCAGCTTCAATTTTGAAGGGTAGTATTGCTGGATATAGAATTCTTGGTTTACTTTTTTTTCTTTCAGTCATCTCACTGCTTTCTGGCCTTCGATTTATCAAATTAGAAGTCTGCTATTAATCGTATTCATGTTCTTCTTTATTGAGGGGTCATTTTTCTCTTTATGCCCAACCCAAGGTCACAAAGATTTTATCCTATGTTTGATCAAGAAGTTTTATAGTTTTTTGAGGTTTTAGATATAAGCGTATGTTCATCTTAGTTAATTTTTTTTAATCTAAAGATATCTAATTGCTCCAGCTCCATTTGTTGAAATGGCTATCATTTCTCCATTAAATTTTTGGAAGTTTGAAAAAAATCAGTTGTCCATATAGGCACAGGACTATTCTGGATTCTATAATGTATTTGTTAAGAAAGTGTATTCTGACATCACTGAGTATGGTTTTCTATAAATATCTAGAAATATCAATTACTAAAATTTGTTTGATAATGTTTTAGTCTTCCACATTTTTCTGTATCTGTATATTTCTATATCCCTTGAAGATATCACTCTATGTGTTCTTTCTTGCATGGTTTTTGATGAGAAATCAGTAGTATTTCTGATCTTTGTTTACATGTATCGACTTTTAATATCTTCTGTCTACATGTTCTATTAATTTTTCAGAAAGAACTAGTAAATTCTTCATAAATAGATGTGTCAGTGTTTCTCGGATCATAAGGGTAGAAATGGCAAAGAAATGAGAAATTTGCATTGTAATTGAGCAGGTTATGAATTCTTAGAGAAGCTTTTCCTTTTCCCAAATGATGCTGGTACTGTCAACTGAGGAAAAATTCACTACAATTCAAAAAGCAGAAATTTATTTTGGCAATTAGAATTGCAATTCAAGAGACACAGATTCCAGCAGAAACCAAAAATGTGTTCCAAGGAAGACAAAGGAGGCAAAGGTTTATAAAGGCAAAAAGAGATAAATTACTTTATGATTGGTGCTGGCAACAACTGTTACTTCTTGGCTATATGTGATTGGTTGCTAAGGCCATCTCTAAGGCAAAAAGTTCTTATCTATGGGAGTAAGCATATTTCTTGAAAGAAGGTCAAGATCACAACAGTGAAGCACAGTTCAAAAGTTACATTCCATCTGGGTAGGGGCATGGTGTGCGTGCATAAGCCTCATTTCCTTAGTGGCCTCCCAGCTCCATTTTAGAAGCCTTAACATATGTTACTTCATTTTATCACTGTCCACAGTGCCCAAACAGAAATTTATACATTGTCTCTCTTTGCTGGCATTGTTTTATCTAGGCTAATCTCTCAGAAAAGATATTGTCGTTCAAGAGTTATTTCTTCTTGTAGGAGTCTCCCCACTTTGCACCACTGCCCAAAGCTTTGTCTCTTGAATTTGACACAACTGCCGCTATCCAGGTTATATGTTTTTTAAGTGGTACATGCCCTCAGAGCAGCTGGGGTTTCAATGCTCACATAAATCCAATGGGGAGATAAATATGTATGTGGATAGAAATTTTGATATACATAGATATAGATATATGTATGTGTGTGTGTATTCAACTATATTACCACTGGTTTACCTCAAACTGATGGTAAATCTATGGATAAAATTGTCTATTTCAGTAATTATGTATCTATTTTAAAGTTTGTTCAGGTCAAATATAACTGCCCTACTAAGTTTTTGAAAATATATTCTGGGGAATTCCAAGTGAACCGTTCACAGCTACAATAGTAGTCAACTAAATCATTTAAATTTTTTCCAAAAAATACTTTTCAGAAATCTATGATGGTCAAATCCTCTTATTTTCTCTTAACTATATCCATTAGCGCTGTAGTTAACTTGGTTGCTTCTCCATAACTCCAAAACTGAACTTCCAAATGCTTTCCAGATTCAACTTTCCCTTCATGTTATTTTTTTTCTTTTACTTTTATGATGTATAATAGCTCCTTTTGTTTCTAGCATTGGCAAGATTATTAATCTTTCTTTTATGTTGACTAATTTAAGAGAAAAGGGGCTCACTTCCTCATTAATTTGATGTATTACTACATCAAATTATTGTTCTCTCTGGCAAGAAATTGGTCATGGAAATTTTCAGGTACAGTGGTGTTAAACCAGGAGACATAAAATAGAAAAGTTTTCATGTAATTGGAATAATCTAATAAAAAATAAATAAAATAGTTGACTTCCAGGTGAGATAAAAATGATGACATGCTGCACTGAAAACATAAATGTCTTATGTTTTATACCAAGTATTCTCCTTGCTATGGGCTGCTTTGTCTATAGGATGGGGCATTTTGTAATCATACTGTTTTGGAACTTATTGAGTAGAAAGTTGAAACGGGATTCAAAAGAGACCTATCTAATTTCTAATTTGGGTCCAAGTCACCAAGACAATCTATCATAAAACCTGAACAAATCATAATAATATTTGTGAAATAGAACAAATAATAATAATACTTGTGAAATATTATTTGTTAATGGGTACCTGAACCAAATGAGTTATTATTAACTACAATTTATTGGAAAGTAACTATCTGCCAGAGAGTGAATTTAGTGTTCAATATTTTAGGATTTACATTTTTAATCCTCACGACAAACTTAACATGTGAATACTATTGTAATGTCCATGTTACAAATGTGATAATGGACAGTGTCAAAAGAAAAGTCAAATATCTGAGATCCCATAGTTTGTCAGTGTTGGAAGTGAGACTTGTTAGACATCTAAGACTGTGCTCATAAACCACCACGCTGTGGCTACATTTTTCCACCCAAGTGGCGTTGACACTGTATTTTTAGATTTAGGACCCAGTGATCTACTTTGTTAAATAGCAATCATTTAACTAGCATCCATATAAGTCATATCACCCTTAAGCATATCACACAGGATTTCAGTAATAGTTCACCCACATCCCAATTGTATGCAAAGATTGAAATTACATATAAAACTTTTGTGTTGGAAATGATCTTAGAAATCTTGAGTTTTTAAATATGGAAGTTTTTATACTTCACTGTCCTGCACTAAATAAAATGACTGAAATTCTTGATCAAAGTGGGTTCGTTGTTAACAAAATAAAACGTGATTTCCATTATAAAATATTAGCCACATCTTGAAACACAAATTTTTTGTTGTTGAGAGCAGCTGAAATAGATGATTGAAGGGTGACCCAAATAGATGATTGAAGATCCTGCTTGAAACAACCAAAAAATGGCGAAGAAATGCATCACCAAGACCAATTTTTTTTCTCTGTGTAAGGCATACTGGTTTCAATAAACCAAATACTGATCTATAGACCATTTAGTTCATTCTTCAGTATTTAAACCTTCTTTACAGTGCTTGCAGCATTTCATTATCAATATTATCAGGGCTAATGCCTTTTTTTATAATTTTGTTCTTTCTCAAAGATGCATTTCACAAAGCTGTGCCCCAACGCCTTGCCTCTGCAGTATATCGTCTATACCAAAATTCTTAAACAAACTTCTTTCATATCTCTACCTCTATTGCAAGCAGTTATCATTGAGTTTCTGATAAATTTTATCAAGGGAAATTGAATTTTTATCAAATTTAATTTTCTTCTGAGGTAGCTTTTGTGGTAAACAACATTTTCTTTCTCCCTGATAGAGTGTCTCTTTATCTTCTGAACACTGCAATTATAGAACTGTCTCCTCAACTAATTGTGAAATTACAGAACAACAACTTTTCTTAATTTTAATCTCAATTCCTTCACTGTAAACCATTTTATCATTACTTATTGTTATGTGAGTATATATAAAAACATGTGCTGAAATTCCCACTATAGAAATAATTATACTGAGTAGTAAAAAGCTATACAGAACAAAGACACTTCAAGTATGTGTAATAAATAAACTGATCTTATTTCTGAATTGAAACTCTCTCGTATGTTTTCTCAGTTACTTCAAAAATGTCTCCAATTTCTATGTGATCATTGATTGATGACGGAATGGCTTCATTAAAACGTTTATATCTGTGGATAGGATGTACATAAAAATTAGGTAAAATTTTGGTGGAAGCCTAGCTGACCTTTTCCTGGCTCCACATAGCTTTTGACTACCATTGCAAACTTATACAGAGAAAACTAATTCAAAGCCATGCTAGCTAGAGTTTTGTAATATGCTGTATTATTTAAAAATATTCACACATATTGATTTTGTATTTTAGCCCTAATGAACTCTTATATTAATTGACAATTTTTGAAGACTATGAAATCAGAAAACTCTGGAATTACTACCAAAAATTAAAATAGGCAAAGATGTCTTCTGTATTCTCTGGGCTTGAATTCTCTTCATAGAGCTATTATCAAAAAACTTATTTTCATCTCTATTTGCTTTTTCTCTCTCCCTTTGGAAATGCTAAAAATGTGGAAGCTAATTAAAAACTTTCATAAGTATACATTAACGCTAACTTTATAGTCAAGAATAAAAAAGCAGGCTGAACTAAAACCAATGGACCATATGAAAATCCCCATTTTTGTTAGAAAAGTAAAATCTATTCTAATGATCTGGTTTTGACTACTTTATGTGTTTCTAGAGGAAATGTTAGTGAACAACAACAACAAAAATCTATATCCCAGATATTGGAAAAGTGTCATAGAATGTAGCAGGAAATAGTTAACTAACCCTTGGAAAGATGAAGAATTAATAATAAAACAACAACTTTTTCACTTCTTAAACAGTTCATTAATTAATGTACTTGTACCTTGCAAACATTTAACATTTTATATACACACACGAGTTAAGACATCATATAAAAGAGCCCATATTCTGGCAGTTAAGAGATTCCCATGGTTACATACACAACAAATCACATAAGAGAGCCGGGAGAGATTGACTTTTCATTTTACTTCTAAAATAAATGAGAGAGACATCTGGCTTCTAGGAATGGAGGAGTAACTTTTATGACTTCTGGAAATAGAGAAGCAGCTTGGTAAAACTTACCTACTGCAGGAAAAAATTAACAACTCTCAACAAAATATATCAGCTATTTGAAGGTACTAAAAGGTGACCAAAAGCTGGGAGAAACCAGAGGGAAATATACCTGAGAAGATGAATTACAATTCTTCAATCCTGCTAGGGTAGCAAAAAGATGCAGCTTATGGGCTTGAGGTCAGAAAGTGCTGGACTTGGAAGAGCAGGCAGCAAGTATGGGCCAGGTCCAGGAAGGAAAGCGACAGAAGGACTGATATAAAAAAATCTACATGTAAAATCCACTTCAAACACTGGATGACTACTAAACTATGTATGCATAGTTGAGACCCCACAGGGCATGGTAAAAAAAACAGCAGCTATAAGCTGAAAGAATTGTGCAGAGATTTCAGTGGCTTACCACTTATCTCTCTAAGAGATAGGAATTAGAATTAGAGTACACCTATTAGTTACTGACTGTAAAAACCAATCTTCAGAGGAACTTAATCTAGATTTTCTAAAAGCTAACATTTATAAAATTCAACATATAATAAGAAATCACTGGACATATGAAAATACAGAAATGTGTGACCCATACTCAAGAAAATAAACGTTGAATAGAAAACCACTCTGAAATAACTATAGGTTATAATGAACAAATAAGGACTTCAGAGCAACTTCTACAAATGTTTTCAAATACTTCAAGTGAAATATATATACAATAAATTAATAGAAGTAGAATATCAGTAAAGATATAGAAACTATTAAAAAAAAGAACCAAATAGAAATTCTAGAATTAAAAAAAAATACCAATATGAAGAATTAACTGGAAAGGCTTAAGAGCAGAATGGAAATGGCAGAAATTGTCAATGAACATGATAGATGAATAGAAATTATATAATCTGAAGAACATAGAACAAAACTAAGTAAAATTAAAAGAGCCTTATTAACCTGTGTGGTGAGATCAAATGGTCTATTACATGTGAAATTCCAGGAGAAGAGAGAGACAATGGATAATGAGAAAGAAAAAAAAAATTTGAAGAAATAAGGGGTGAAAATGTCCCAATTTATAAATTCAAGAAGCTCAATACAACAGCATAGAAGCATAAATACAACCGTCATTGTACCTGTACACATCAATAAATGCTGAAATCCAAAGAAGATAAAATATTGATAGTACACAACAAATATTGAGATATTACCCACAAGAGACCAATGATTCAAATTGTAACTGATTTCTTATCAGAAACAACAGTGGGCAAATGACAGTGGAACAACATCTTTAAACAGCTGACAGAAAATAACTCTAGAGAATTCTATACTCACGGAAGTTACTGTTCAAAATCGAAAGTGAGATGATATTTTCAGACAAAATTTAGGATACTTCATTGCCAGAAGACCTGCCTTAAAGGAAATCCTTCAGTCTAAAAGGAAATGACATGAAGTCGTCATTTTAATCTACAGGATTAAATGAGAATCACCAGAAATAATAAATAGTAAACAGTAAGTATGTGAGTGCATATAAAGGATTCTCTCTCTTTATATATATATTTCTTTACAAGACTATGACTGCAAAGCAAAAAGTATAACACAGCAAATATCAGAGGTTTATAAATTATGTAGATATAATATAGTACATAACAGTACAGTTACAGGCTTCTTATATTTTATATGAACTGATAAAACGAGATAATGATAGTACTTTGCTAGGTAATGGAAGATGATAAGTAGCAGTAATAATCAATACGATTAGCTAACATAACATGGTTGAACTGACCCAAAAGGAAAAGATAAGTGGTTCAGAGAAAATATAAGAACACTAAGCCTCAGAGACATGAGTTTTGTCTCTTCCGTTTTACTATAGTAACATTAATTACCACTTATTGGTGTTAAATCATTACTGATATTATCCCAATTTTATAGCTGAGAAAATTAAGGCTTAGATAAGTTTTTGCCCCAGCATGCAGAAACTGGGAAACTGAGGACAGGGCAATGGAGGATTTATTTTTCATGTTATTAACTTTTATAGGTTTAATTTTTTGTTGTGCATAGTTTCTTTCAAAAATCACAAAAATAAAACGTAAATTGCAAAACTCAATTACATGTATCACACTGCTTAACTGTACTACGTTCTCAAGCAGAAACTCCAAATTTTAGAATGTTGTACACTTGATTTGGCATTGACTGCTTGGTCTGTGTAATTACATCCAGCATCGGCTCATTTCTGAAGAGAAACTGACAAAAAAAAAGTTGACAAATTTATGTCTATATCTAATTATAATAAAAGAAGCAAGCTCTACTGAGAGATTTTGTCAGTTTTCAGAGATAGTCTATGCAAAAAACATGCACGTGCATATACATAAACATTCCAAAACACAAACCTACAAACTTCCATGTGAGCAAAATCTAGACTTTATCCCACAGAGATAACAAAGGCTGCAGCTATGTGTAACTGTGGATTGGCCAAAGTAGTTAATTTACTAAAGTTTCAAAACACTAAGCTTTGCAATGAAGTTTTATTTGAAACAAAGAAAAACCCCACATTTTTACAATGGATGTTGTCCAATTCTTTCTTCTTTTTTATTCAATAACCGGATGTTGCTTCTCAGTGCACCGGGCACAGAATGAGATAGCTGTGCCAAACATGTCAGTATCAAATAGTTGAGTCCCTGATGAATCTTCAGTAGTTTGAATAACGTGTATTATTTAAAATACGTGGGAAATATTTACAACCTTAGGGGCCAGAACTAAAATCTCCCTTCTCCTATCATATGCCCTGAATTTCTAAATTCTTTTTCTCTTGCAGGTAGAATGGGCTTTAAAACATTTGAAATATATGCACGCCTTTAAAAAAATAAAATTTATTTATCATTGACTTCATTAAAATTTGGGTTTTTTTTTTGTTTTTTTTTTTTAAGCTGCCTGTAGCTTATACCATCTTACATTTCTCTGCCATGGTTCTTTTAGTTGAGGTTATATTAACGAATATTTACATACTGTGAGCAAGGCAGAATTGCTTAAAAGATCTTTTTTGGTAAAACTTTTTAAAATGAGAACTGAAGAGTGATTTGTCACAAGGTATTTATAAAATTGCAACCAAAACTTTATAATGTGCTAGGCTGTATGAATATAAAATTGGCTTGTACCAATGAGTTAATCCTGCTAGAAAAAATTTTAATGAAAATTAGGCACAGGTACCATTTATTGAACATATCCTATGTGGCCTTCTCTGTACTACTAGCTTTATTAATATAATCTCACATGGTCATCCTTAATGGTTTTTGTAAATTTGACATTTTCTTTATCAATTTTTATGTGTGGCAGAATAGCACGAGTCCTTAGAAGTAAGGCTAGGTGTTACATATTTGGGGAATCACATAAAATAATTTAATATTTCTTTTTATTTTCTAAGGGATATATTTATGCTACTTCTCCTCTCTCCTAGTATAAGTTTACTGTTGTTTGAACCTCCATAAAGCTGTAGTTTTATTCTCATAACAACTCTATAAATTTGAGATTAAAAGCCTAAATTAAAAAAAACTAGGAAATGACATAACTGGTATTGCAATCTTTATTGCTATATTCAATCCATGTGCTCTATCCATGTACTAACTACCTTTTCATACATTACATTGTATTATTAGTTATGTTTGTGTGAGTCCCACTGGTATCTCCACTCTCTCATTTAATGCTGGCGCTCCAGTCTCTGTCTCATACATCTTTGTATTTGTGAGAGCATAGCATAAGGCCTCGTGCAGAATAGAACTTCAGAAATTGTTTGTGGATGATAAACTGGTTTCTCACCAAATTCCTTACTGCAGTGATTCTAAGTCAGGGCAAGGAGAAATCCACCAGAATTGTATGGGGAGCTTTTTCAAACTTCACACACAGCCCTAAAAGATACTACGTCTCCCCACAGTCATGAGCTGATGGTATTCACGGGAGTGTGTCGTATCCTTCAAGTATATTGGCCTGTGATACAGGTTGAGAAAAACTCTCCTTGGTAAAAAATGATTTGGGGCTTCAGCTGCATTATCTTTTTAGGTCAGTTATAGCCAAACTACTCAAAGGGTCTCCTGGGGACCAGTGCCACTCCACCAACTCTTTGTTGAGGTTGCAGTAAATACAAAAATTGAGAGAAAGTGTTTAGAAATTGTAAGATAAATTTGCCATTTCCTTGACATCTAAATGCCTTATTAACAGGCTTGTATTTTCTATGTTTTTCTTTGTATTTTGTTTTACTATTAATTCTTTTAAAAATATATTTCTTAGTTCAATCCATATACAATGAATTGGATAATAAAAATAAACAAACAAACAAAAATACACTGATCCTTCACCACAATTTGAAAAGAAGTGCGAGATGGCATGTATAGTAAAGGCATTTTCTTGGTGTTTGGAATTCTTCTCCTCTTATTAACATTACCGTGGTTGTTTAACACATGGAATATGCCAGGTGTAGTCTTAGATCGTTTCTCAGAACATGAGAATAGATTTGGAACAGATTTATGGATTAGGTTTGGCTATTAATACGTGCTTAGCCATGGTCAGTTTTATTTAGTTTGGGAAATATCTGGCAGGGGATCAGACAGGGAAAATTGTGGAACAAAAACTGCCAACAGCATTACCCTGAAGTCTACTCGGACCAGGAGCCGTATCTCTTTCTGTTCCTGATCATCATTTTGCAGGACTACTTTGAAAGGAGGAGCAAATCTGCACCATATCAGAAGGCTTAAGTTTTTTGACATCCACCTGCCAACTTTCCATCTTAAACGCTGTATGCAATAGGGATAAAGACAGCTATGCTTCCCAAGAGAGTTCAGAAGTCAAGAGTAGAGAGAGAAAGAAGTTTATCCTAGTAGTGTGAAGATTTTTTAAGTAATAAAATGTAATAGTAATGTAATAGTTGTGTAATTATATACATATGTTCCAGTGCCCCAGTTCACATTTCTAATATGTAGAAAAACTGCCCCTTCTGCTTTATGAAAGCTGAATTAAACAGGTAACTCCTGGTCTATAATTGTAAAAGCCTTTTAATATAACATAAGCTAATATACAATATCTAGGAAAGATATCACACAAAAAATGTTAAATGATTTATAAGTTCATCTCCTGTGTATTCTGAACATAAATGGCACAAAAGACAGATGTGCAGAAAGACACAAAGCAAAAAATAAAATGTTAAAAGTGTAGGGTAAAATCAAAAAGCACAAATAGGAACAAAAACAATAAACATCTGACCATCTATCTGAAAGTGGTAGAATGCTTAAAGAAGTACTTTCTTGGTGTATACGCCTTACAGAGAGTGCTTCCATCCCTCTGGCCCGAGAAACATAATCAGCACATCTTCACAGAGGGCAGTCTATGTCCATAAAACAAATGCTGCCAAGCGGAACATTAAAAGAGTATGTTGAAATATCTGCCAGAAAGATAATTTAATTTAGGCTTTCTGTTTTAATAAAAGTGCAAGAGGGGCCAGCCCGGTAGCGCAAGCGGTTAAGTGCGGCGGCCCGGGGTTCGCCGGTTCGGATCCCGGATGCGCACCGACGCACCACTTGTTAAGCCATGCTGTGGCGGCGTCCCATATAAAGTAGAGGAAGATGGGCATGGATGTTAGCCCAGGGCCAGTCTTCCTCAGCAAAAAAGAGGAGGATTGGCATTGGATGTTAGCTCAGGGCTGGTCCTCCTCACAAAAAAAAAAAAAAAAGGGCAAGAGACATAGCGGTAACAATTTCTATTCTCTTTTAAAGCAAAAGGAAGAAAAAGAATACCTTATTCTAAAACCCTTTAAAGATATCAGAATTATTTATAAACCAGGCAATATGCCCTGGAACTTGTTGTGATTGGAAACAAGGAAAAGAGAGAGAGAAAGAGAGAGAAACGAGGGAGTGCTGTAAACCAAATCACAGTGCAACTGCATGCTGATTAGGAACCAAAGATCTGTTTCAAACAGACCCCATTTAAATCACCTTGTTATCCAACAGGGGCTGCTTTAAATGGGTCGGCTTACATGAACCCCAAATTATTAATTGTCAAGAAAAGCAAACGTCTACATATAAGAGTTTCTGATTTCTATTGAGCTTAGCATGGCAATTGAGAGTTAACAGACAAAAATGTAAAAAAAAAAAAAAAAAAAAAAGATGCAACCTATGCTCTGTGTTGCATGGCAACAGTGAGCTGAGAGAACATCTTCTCACTCTGGTCAGTCCCCATTTCCCACAAAGGCCAAACAGAAGCACAGAACTGTTTGGCACACACATTACAATACCGCAGAGACTTCTGCTATAACCACATGTCCTACCCAAAAATCATGCCACCAAATTAGGGAAAGCTTGCCTTTTGCTCAGGAAGTTACCATACTTACAGATGTGATGACAGTATGGGGGGCTGATCCACAAATCCATTTTGAAAACATTCATAAGAACAATACCATAGAAATAAGCATGTGGATAATAAAAGTCATGCATTCTTTGTAGACTATTCTGATTATGTAAATTGAGAAGGTTTGGTGTATTAGTTACTTATTACTTTGTAATAAATTAAAAATTTAGCAGATGAGGGCCGGCCCTGTGGCTTAGCGGTTAAGCATGCACGCTCCACTGCTGGCAGCCCAGGTTCGGATCCCGGGCGCACACCAACGCACCGCTTCTCCGGCCATGCTGAGGCCGCGTCCCACATACAGCAACTAGAAGGATGTGCAACTATGACATACAACTATCTACTGGGGCTTTGGGGAAAAAAAGGAGGAGGATTGGCAATAGATGTTAGCTCAGAGCCGGTCTTCCTCAGCAAAAAGAGGAGGATTAGCACGGATGTTAGCTCAGGGCTGATCTTCCTCACACACACACAAAAAAATTTAGCAGATGAAAACAACAAAAATTTATTATTTCACAGTTTCTTAGGCTCAGGAATCTGGGATATGCTTAGCTGAGTAATTCTGGCTTAGCTTCTCTCATGAGACTGCACTTAAGCTGTTGACTGTGGCTGCAGTCTCTTGGAAGGACCTGGAAGAGCCACTTCCAAGTTCACTCACCTGGCCATTGGCAGGAGGCTTCATTTCCTTCCCATGCGGGGCTCTCCATAGGGCTGCTCATGACATAGCTTCTTCCAGAGAATGGGATCTGAGAGGGAAGGAAAGAGAGAAAAAGAGAAAGAGAGAGAGAGACATCACAGTTTGGTGGTCATCTGGAATGCTGGTTACCAGAGTCTGCCCTCTGGTCCAAATGGTCCAACTTCCTCCCACATGCAGAATACACTCACACCCTCCCTTGGTCCCCCCAGATCTCATCCCATCGCAGCATCAGATAGACCTCTAGATCAACTCATCTAAATCAAACCCAGGTGTGGATGAGGCACCTCACATGCAGTTCTTAGATGCTGTTTCTCGAGTAGAGTTCCTTTGAACCTGCAGGCCTGTGGAATAAAGAGACAGCTGCCCTACACACCAAGCATACAATGATGCTGAAGGCAGAGGATAACCACTAAAGACATTGCTGTTCCAAAAGGGAAAGTATGAGAAGCACAAAGGACTCACAGATCCATAGCGATTCTAAAATTCAACCAGGCAAGTGTAGGAAGTTCCTTGATTAGGACTCTGTCCTGCTGCTTTCTGGAAATGATTCTCCAAAATCCTCCACTCCACTCTTGGAGCTCTTGGTTCTTCTCGGTAGGCAATTGCTTCTGCCCTCCAAGTCCCCTTCCTTTGCCATGAAAGGTAGCCCAGGTAGCCCAAGCAGATTCCTCAGCTTGTTTCTGGCTTGTAGATTTTGGGATTCCAAAGGCTTTTTTTAATTTTCACCATTTTTGTCCCTTTTATTCCAAGCTGGAGCATGTATTATTCTGCACATAAAATTCTCTCAAAGATTTTATGCATCTCCTGTGAATATTTAATGAGGTTCACTTCATTAGACAAAAGCCATGCCCACAAATGTCTTCAGGATAAAAACTTCTCTACCTAGGCCTTCCATGAGGGGAAATACCCTTAAGCTTCTTAGAAGTCCTGTTTGAGAGAATCTGGAAGTCACATCATTAGAGAGAATTTTGTAAGAATACAAAAGATCTAAACAAAACTAGGTAAAATTGGCCTAATTGACACGTATAGAATACTCCAGCCAGCAACTGAAGAATGCACATTCCACGTAAGGACACATGGAAAAATCATTAAGACAGACCATATTCTAGGCAATAAAGACAAACCCAGCAAATTTAGAAGAAGTAAAATCATACAAAGTGGGGACTTCCGCTCCAGGATATAGATGCACTTTTCCCTAGTCCTCCTGCTAAGTATAGCTAAGAAGCCTGGACATTATATATAAAACAACGTGAGAAGACTCTAAAAGGTGGAAAGAAGGCAGACAGACTAGGAACATCTGGTGTAAGGAACTACCATTCTCTGGGTTGTCTCTTGCTTTGTATATCACAGATTGGAATGCCGGAAAAGCCAGCGACCCAGAAATGCCAATGGGTGAGGACAAAAAAGCCCCAGGAAAAGCCTGCTCCCTCCAGCCAAAAACCAGAAAAGAGGCAGCCTAACAAAAGAGAAAATGAGCAGACAATAATTGTCTACTTCAGCCACAATGCCACAGAAAAATCTGCGGCCCCACCCTCAACACTGTCAGCAAAGGCCCAGTGGGAGCCTAGACTATCCTTTATTGGCCGATAATGCAGTGTTCCTCTCCTTCAAGCCTGAGTGGTATCAGAGAAGATGGAATGGAGAAACAAGACTTTCATCCTGCCTGGTGTGGAGACCATGTGGGGAGTCTGGACTTCCCCTCCCATGCGGTGGTAACAGGGTGCGTGCCCTCCTCTCTGCTGGACTGGCGTCAGAAAAGGCCACCTGGGAAGCCAGGACTTTCATGACTTCCAGGGGTACTGACTCCCTTGACAGTTTCAGAGGAGGCCTGTGAGCAGTATGAGGCTGCCCTGCCCTCCCAGCCAGGGTGGTGAGGGCAGAGGGCCAGTGGGATGCTGAATGCCCCCCAACCCTTGGCGCTGTAATGAAGCATTCTCCCCCACCAGGGTGTGCACAGGAACCAAGTGGGGAACGGAGACTAACTTCAGGTGAGGCTCGGTCCAGTGGCTCAAGTGAATTGAGCAGGAAGCTCTTTTTCTTTCTCCGTTTCTTAGCTCCACTCTGGTTGGCCCCATGGCTTTCACTTCATGAGAGTGAAATGGCTACCAGCAGTTCCCAGGGCTGCATATACTCATAGTTGAGCCTATATCTGTTCAAAAATAGAAAGCCTACTTCTCTGGTATTCCCAACAAAAATCCTGAAATTGAGTCTGCCAGGGGCATTTTGTCCTAATTGGGTCATGTACCCCTTTCTTGATAAATCACAGTAGGAGAGTGGGACACAATTAAGGACTTAAATCACTCACTCCCCCTCTTCTCCAGAAAAAATTTAGGATACTGTTGCAAAAGAGAAGGTGAGTGGATACTGGGAAAGCAATTAACAAAAGTACTCTCTAGGGGCCAGCCCGGTGGCGCAGCGGTTAAGTGTGTGCGTTCCCCTTTGGCAGCCCGGGGTTCGCGGGTTCCGATCCGGGGCACGGTCAGACACACCGCTTGTCAAGCCATGCTGTGGTGGCGTCCCGTATAAAGTAGAGAAGGATGGGCACGGATGTTAGCCCAGGGCCATTCTTCCTCAGCAAAAAGAAGAGGATTGGCATGTGATGTTAGCTCAGGGCTGGTCTTCCTCACAAAAAAACCACTCTGAAACATATAAACTCAGTTTGGGGGGTACACATATCGTATAATACTTATTATTTTGCTACTTTTTTCACTTATCAACTTATTAATTGCAAATCAAAATGTATAGAATTATTTCACTCTTCTTAAGGACTGTATGATATTTCATCATATGGATACATTACATGCTTTCGATGGACACTTGTCATTGTATGTTTTGTTTTGTTTTTGCTATTATAAACAGGTATTCAGTAGATATCCTCATGTGTAAAGGTGTTTTTAAAAACAATCCAATTGGAGTTATGATTTCACTAAAATTAAAAGAAAAAAATACTTTTCTGTTTGCCTTTAAGAATGCACTGGGGGAAAAAGAAGCAATTTCAAATATGAAAAAAAATTGATACGTCATTTGATGTTATATAAACAGAGCAGATGGTAGGAGTAATGTGTAATTTTAACACATTCCAGGTTTCTGCAGCATGTTAGGTATTAAAATGTCGTATCCTTCCATCTTCCTCAAACACATTAATTTTAAGCTTCTTAAATTCTCAACCACATAGAGTATGTTTATAACATAAAATAGAAGAGTTAAGCATTCAGCTTCATCTCCAATTTTAGTCAGATTAGAACACACACGCAGCCACCTCCTCACTGTAAATACTTCAGGCAGTGGGCCTGATACAGTTTAATATTTTCTGATGCTTTTATTCAATGATCCAGTTTCCTATTTTGAAATATCCCTATTACTATATGAGTTTACCACGGAATGCTACGTGAGTAACAGCACATATGTCTCAACATGACTACTTTGTCAAGAATATCAGGATATCCAAGAGGCTATTTACAAACTATGGAAGTTTTACTTTTATTTCCACAAGAAGATAGCCATTCTGTTTTAAATACAAAATATATTTTAAACCAGAAAGGGAGAAAATGGAGCATTTAACATCTTAGTTGATATTATTTTGATTTTCTGATGAAAGATAAAAATTTCTATTGATTCTTTTGCTGACCTTCAGCAAATAGACAGTCAGTTATTTCTCCAACAAAAATGGATTTGGAATCAGTAAAAAATTGAAATTTGAAATCTGCCACCATGGCGAGACATGTGCAAGTCCTGAGCAGCAAGGGGAGGAGAAACTCTTTTATAGGGAGAAAGAGGAAGTTGGGAGGGCTACTGTAAACAAGAGTTCTGAGGTGTAGTGGCTTTTCATTGACTGAGTTGTGACAGTCTCTCATTGGCTGAGGTTCTTGCCCGTCAAGAAGAAGAAGTCTTTCTTCTTTCTGTTGGGCTCTGCAATCGTTGTAGGGTGTGAGAGCTCCCCCTTTCAGCCTCCAGACTCCAATTTAATAAGGTTTCTGTTTATTAATTTCCACATGTCCCATTTTTAATTGAGTTATTTCTCTGAAAGCATCACTGATCAAGAGTCAGGTTTTTCCAGTTTCACTGGTCTTTTGTCCCTCAATGCCAGGCAGGATCTTTCCTGGGTGTTGTGTCCCATGTCAGAGTGAAAGTGCACAGACTAGAAACCTATTGTGGCCACATTTCAGTAACAAGGAAGGATAGAGGGAGAACTCGCAGACACCTTTTATCTAAAGTCTATGTGTTATCAAGATCATACTCATTGGAGATCATCTGAAGGGTTATGTCATCAAAGGTTTGGCAGACAAACATCCAATAGGCTGATCCAGACATCTTGGGAAAGCCGTCTCACTAGATGTCGTCTGCTTCAATTCCAGGAAATCTTTACTGTCAGGTCACCAGATGACGTACAGGTCCAGTCAGGGTTTGGTGCTTTCTTTAGGTGTGTCACGTGAATCCAAGATCTATTCCCTGGAGTTTTGCAGCACAAGATAGTTAACAGTACCTGTTGCGATCATCAGGCTTTGGGAAAGCCCTAGGTATTGCCCAATGAAGTCATCTAGCGGTTGCCGGAGCCTGATCTTACAACAGATCAGCGCGTTGGTCTCCTGGATGTAATTTACGAGACCTGTCAGGATTTTCCCAATTAGCAGTTTTCATCCAATCCTGGGCCTGGCCTTCACTGACAAGCATATGAATTAACTGATATAAGTCAGAGAGACCAGGTTGATAAGTTTGAATGACTATATTAAATTCCTCAGTAATTTGTGAGGATCTTCGGTTACTTTGGAAAAACTTTTGACTATGGCTCACAGTTCAGCTTTAGTCCAGGGAATATAAGAAATTAAGCGTTTAACCTTTGGATCCTCAGAGAGCTTAATTTTAAAGGGACAGGTTCTGATAGGTTCAGAGGAAGAAGCAGTGGGTAAAGATTCAGGGAAAAGGGGGAAATTTGGCAAGAGAGTTAGTATAGAGGAGGTATAGGTGATATAGAAGGGAAGGAGGAAGATGGCGCCGGAGGTGGGGCCTGAGCAGGAGGATCTGGGAGAGAGAAACTCGATGGTGCTGGAGGCAGAGCCTGAGACAGAGAAGCCCAGGAAGAGAAACATGGGGCTTTAGAAGCCTTTCTTTCTTTCTTTTATTGTTTGTCTCAGTTAATCCTAAAATTTTATTTTGCAAAGAGGCAATTTTAGACTCCGGATAATGTTTAGAAGCCTCAAAATAACCAATCAAAATAGGCATTCCATTCAGCTTTGGAAATTACAGAGCTTGGGTTGTCCAATTTGGTTTTAAGATAAGTAAGTTAGGGGAGCTTGAAAGTTCCCCATAATGGCCATTGGTATTATAAATTACTTTTGGTTAAGTCAATTCATTTAGTTAGAAATGTGCATGAGGGATGACCTCTGATTTTAAACATAAAATCAGCCGGGGTCCCTGTTGGAGGGGGGCACCCTTAAAATATTTAGATAACTGGGATCCTATTTCTCAGAGGTTTTTCTCTGGAGTAAAAGAATAATTTTCAAACAGCCTAAACAGCAGAAACAGCTTAAACAGGTTGCAACTCAAATAGTTTGAAGAGCTCAAACAGCCTGCAGACTTAATACCAGCCAGTTTCAATAAGAACAGTCCAATTTCAGTAGGGTGGAACAGCCTGCTCCCAAGGCAGTCAGGCGAAAGTGCAAGCTCACTTTCAGGTAGGAACAGTCTGGTTCCAAAGGAGCTGGACCACAGGCTTAGCACGGTTCTGGTAGAAATAACCTGATTTCGAAAGAATCAGGCCAAAGTGCCACTTGAGTACTCGCAGACAGACAAGGTCTTCACTAGAAAAGGATGAAGCCTTAATAGATCTTGGATAAAGCCTGAAGGACCTCAAAGCACAGAGGGTTGAAGCTCAGATCCAGGAGAAAAAACTTACCCTCAAACTCCAGGGTCTGTGAGAAAAGCAGCAAGCTGAATGGGCTCTGCTGTGAGTACCACACCTGTTTGCCCACCAGCCTCGCAGTCATCAGGGGTCTTCTCTGGATTCCCGTATGGGCCACCAACAGTTTGACCCTAAACAAGCCAGTTATTTCTTCAGCAAAAATGAGTTTATTTGGGATCAGCAAAGAATTGCAGTTTGGAGTGTGCAACCATGATGAACCACGTGCAAGTCCTAAGCAGCAAGGGGAAGAGAAACTTTTTTATAGAGGAGAAGAGGAACTTAAGAGGGCTATTAGAAACAACGCGTTCACGGTGTAGTGCTTTTTCATTGGCTAAGCTGTGACAGTTTCTCGTTGGCTGAGCTTCTTGCTGATCTAGAATAGGAAGTCGGAACAAAATTCAGGCTTGTGCACAAAAACCTGATGAACTTGTTCATGACTACTACAGTCAACTTCAGATTGTTTTAAAGAAAATTCTGGTCTTCCGTCAGTTGTTGATTCCACCTGGGTAGCTTTTAACTCTGTTTATTAGTGGGCTGAACTGGGACTTTCTCTTCTACTAAAAGGACCAGGATGGAATGGGAAACCATGAACATTCCAGATTTAGTTAATCTGGCAAACCACCTCTCTCACACGCTAGATGAGTCACCTAAAAAAAAGACCACTAAAATTCTTAATCTTCAACTCCAGCAAATCTTCAACTTCAACCAAAATTATCCTAGTTTCTGTTTTTATTGCAAAGAGCAAGGACAATAGAAAAGTGATTGTGACAAATTTAAGCATTTCAAGCACCTTCAGCCCTCTAACCAGCCTTTCCAATGTCCTTCAAATTCTCAATGATGGGGCTCTAAGGAATGACAGGGGCTCTTCCCAATCCCCCTGTTGTAATTGGCTTGGAGAAAAATTTCTCCAGATTGGGGATGAATCTTTTTCTGTTCTAAGTGACACTGGAGCCACACTCTCGGTGCTCAACCCCACTACCACAAAGCAGCCCCTGCCTCAGAGTACTAAAATAGTTCACATCGTGGGGATTTCTAGTAAACCTCAACAGGTTCCTGTCTCTGAACTATTCCGTTTTGTTTAGGCCCTTTGAGAGACTCACACCCTTTTTTCCTTAGTTCCACCACCCCTATCCGTCTACTAAGCAAAGACTTTTTGGAAAAGTATCATGCCAGAATTTCTTTCTCCTGAAAAAGGGAAATAGTTCTAGAATTTGACAGTAACCATCAAAACAGCCAACCAGGTGAATGAAATGACCCTTTGACATCTTTTATTTGCTCCGTCTCTGACGGTACTGGAGCTGAGTCTGAAAACACTTATTATTTGTCCCTATTGAATCAGCTACCACTCTCCTTATGGACAAAATCTCCAACTGATATTGGTAAAATTCACAGTGCACCTCCCATCAAGATTCAAATAGATCCCTCAAAACCTTTCCCCAGAATTCATCAATACCCTACAAGTAAGAAGCCCATCAAGGTATAAAGCCCATAATAGAGAACTGCAAGGCTTAAGGCCCCATTATCCCTTGCACTAGTTCCTGTGATACTCCTGTCTTAACTTCAAGAAAACCCAAGGACCAAGTGTGGAGGTTTGTCCAGGACCTCCTACCAACATATGATAGTTATCCCTCAGTGCCCTGTTGTTCCTAACCCTCATACGCTACTAACATCCATACCCACTGGGAGCAAATTCTTTATTGTAATTGATTTATGTAGTGCATTCTTTAGCACTCCAGTTGATGAAACTAGTCAAGACCGTTTCGCCTTCACTTAGGATGGAAAACAATTTACCTGGACAGTAACGCCTCAGGTTACTGAGGCGTTTTACTGAGACCCCTTATTATTTTTTACAAATGCTAAAGGCTGATCTGGATAATACGAAGTTTCCTAAGGGTTCTATCACACATTTATACCAAAACAGAATACTGACTCTGCCCCTTACTAGCTGCATGATTTGGGGTAAGGTACATAATTTCTTTGTATCTTAATTTTGTCATTTTGAATAATTGATAGAATAAAATAATAGTACTTAGCTAATAAGTTGTTGTGGAGTTGTATAGTTCATATAATATTATCTTTCTATTATCCAACTTGAAAGAAATAATTAGTAATTCTAAAAATGTCCCAATGTGCTTTATTTTAAAAATTAAGAATATGAAATTCATTTTTTTCTGATGTTTAAGTACAACTGAAAATTCAATTGGAATAAAACAATGAAGCTGAAAAACAGCTCTAAAGACACCTTGAATGTGTGTGTTTCTTCCCCTAATTCTTGTTCACCTTTCCCTTCTCTCTGCAGCATGTGCTGGGGAAGAAAACAATTGAATACCTTTTTCTTTCCCGGTTGCCACTGACATGTGCATAGTGGTTATACATAGTGGTTATACATATACATATACATATACATATACATATACATATACATATACATATACATAGTGGTTATATATATATAACAACCATATACATAGTGGTTATAAAGAGATGGTGGGATATTTGCTATCTTCTGCTTTATGTTTCATCTATTGAGAAAAATCTTGTAGAAACTACTTGTTTCCTCTTTGGTGATCTCATTTTGTCTGCTCTTGTTTCTTTCCAGATTCACAGAGAACAGAAATGCCTTAGATAGTCTTCTGATCACTAAAATCAAAGCCCTTTCTCTTTGTCTACTGGCTAGAGAGTTGCTAACTTTCATAATGGAGAAATGGCAATAGATGTTTTGTTCTCTGAGAAAACCACAGGAGACTTGAAGTTTTAAAAGTTAGTTTTACATAGAAAATAAGGTAAATAAAACAAAGGAAAAGAATGTTTCCATAAAGGGTGGATGGAATGAAAAAAAAAAATGTATTTTGCTGATATTAGATTCTCTCCTCCCCGCAACCCACTCCCGATACTTGATGCTTGTCCATGATTTTCAGACAACTGGTCCACACCAGAATGCATGCGGTGCTCCCTGAAGGACAATAGCACCAATCAAAATCGGGCCTTTGCCCTTGACCTCCTTTTATTCCACCTGGTCTGTTTGTCAATGCACAAAATTCGTTGTATTCACTCTCTTCCCACTTACGCCACGATCCAAATCCATATTTTGGATTTAGCCATAATTTGTAGGCTCTTTGTTTAGTGAGAAATGCTTTGGAAAAAAAACTCCTGGGCTGTTACTTTAGCTCCTCTACTGACTCTAGTGAACTGACTCTTTCAAAAAATAGAAATATAGATCCTTCTCTAAACATCTATCCTTTCTTGTCCTTAGGAGAGGGAGATAATAATTACATCTCACAGTAGGCATGTGACCTCCATCAGGAATCATCAAATTTAGGGATGATTATTCAAACTAAAATTTTTGAGGGAATAAAAGCATACAACCATTTAAAAAATTACAAGAATTTGTACCAACACCCTGAGAGGTGAGAGAAAATCATAAACAACTAAATGAGGCTCATGGTGCTACATTTTTCGATAACATTGAGGAATATGTTCTATATAGCATTTATGTAATAATAATAATAATAACTATCATTTATTGAGTGTTCTGTACTGGTTGATTTGTGTCCAGATTAGAAATAACAATCGTGGTTTTTCAGATGCAGAGAAACATTACCCACCACCTTGGAAATAAGGAGAATGCTTGGAGATACTGACCTAGGTATAAAGGCAGCTCTGGAGAAAAGAGAGACAACGGCTTCAAACCTAATTTCAGAAGCATCAGTACCAAGTAATTTAATAAAACTGGTCTAAGAAAAACCTTTTTGGAAGAGGTTGGAAATTAAAATAGAGTCAAAAGATTTCTTTAGAATGTATAGCTGTAGTTGTGAAACTCAAATACTTGGTTTGAGAGAAGCAATTTCCTTTTTATCGAGTCCATGCATTTAGTAGGGGCTCAGTAACATTTGATTTGAATGTGCAATCTATAAAGAATTAAACAAGCCAAGGAGGATAATCACAGTATATGGCACTAGAAGCATTCTGCAAGCCCTTAAATGAAGTAAGTAAATAAATGCTAACATGCTAGTATCATATTGTTTCTTATTAGTCATAAAGTGATTTCTGAGATTTAAAAATTTTTCAGGATTTAAAAGTAAACATTTAATTCTTTGTATTTAGTAAAAATATGTATTTAAAATAATTATATGTGATATCATATAGACTTTATATATAATTTACATGCTAACAATGCTTCTCTCTGGATTATGGATGATTTTCTAACTTCTTCTACATTTCTGTGTTTGCAAAATATCTACATTATCATATATTATGGTTGTAATGAACAACAACATTTGATAACAAAAAGTAATGGCAAGCAAGAAAACTCTCAGCTAGAGAAAAGAGAAATAAAGTAAATAACAGGGCAGACAGAGATTTTTATTTATTTATTTGTTTTCTTTAGCTTTAAAAGAGATAACGAAATCTGAGTTAACTGAATTTCTTATTCTGTTACAAAGTTAAATATTGCTAAGTGGTTAAGGAGACAAGGAGATAAATGGGAGTATTCTGCACTGCTCTGGCAGAAAACCATTTCTTGTATTCCTAAAGTATTTATTTAACCTGAGTATTGGAATTAGAAAAAACTCCTACAATGTACTACATTATCCAGATAAATTAAAGCCATTTATTAATCTAAGCATCTATGTAACTGCACCTCTGCAGTCTGAAAGAAGAAATTAATATGTGACATGGTCCCTTTTTATTTTATCATCTAAATAGGGAGGCCAAGCTTAACATATATGAAACAATTTTAGAACATGACAAGGCAAGAACGTTAAGTATATAGCAGTTTACCACAGACTGCTGAGAAGTTAGGGATTCAAATAAGAAAATATCACTGTTTCTTGAGTTGACCGTGGAAGGTTTCATGCAAGGTCTAAAAATGAGGTTTGAAGCAAAGTTTTGGATTAATGGAAGGGAAGAAAGACATTTCCTGAAAATAGTTCAAAATATAGCAGGAGTGAGTTGGGAATTTGCTTCAGCCCTATTTTGGAGTGGGACACTCTTAGAATTGAGTCATAACATATGTAAATTTAACTCATTGACCTTAACTTATTGTAAATTTAACACATTGACTTTAGAACCTAACTATTATGTCTTCCCAGTAAAATACGTCCACTCTGCAAGGAGGGGAGATGTGATGTATCCTCTGGATTGGCTCTGTCAACATCCACTCCCACTTCCTTCTAGTTTATTCTCTGTACTCAAGAGAGTGAAGAACATTTATACCAACCAGGTTACAAATGTGATTTAAGTTCCAACATCAGAAGCGCCCTGTGATATTTGGAAAGTAGAAGTGGGAGACCATGAGGTGGAGGCCACCCTTTGCTGCTATTTGCTTTCTCCTGTCAAATGCAGTCTTGGAAACATCTCATTTTTTTTTTCTGAAGAAGCTATAGAAGATTTCTTGTACCAAGTCCCATGCATGTATAGTCACTCGGTAGATCTGAGCTAATCACATTTCTCTAGTTACTCCCAACAAGTCCCTTAGGGAATTTTTAACGTCAATATAGCTGGAAATATGTGCAATCAAGGTTTTATGCTGAAGAAAACAGTGACGATGTGATGAATGAGGATTTTCTACAGCTTATATATTCTTGTTGAATGTCTTCTATTTTAGCAAGTTTCTGCAACCACCTATCTCCCTTGACGCATTATTATCTCCTTAGAGGTAGTCTCTGAGCCCCTGGACTACACTGCTTGATAAGAATGTTTTTGTATGCCTGTAGTATTGGATCATGCTGTGCCAATTTGACCAGATAAGTTTATCCTAACAATGTGATTTATGGTGAATACATGATTTTGCTCTAGAGGGATTAGAGTCTGAGTAGCTGAGATCAGGCAGGAGGGTATTGCATGCCTATGCAACTGACCCTCATTGAAAACCCTGGTAACCAAGCCTGGGTGAGATTCTCTGGTTGACAATACTTTGCACATGTCACACATGTTTCTGGGAGACATAAGTGCATCCCCATGTGACTCCTCTGGGGTGGGAAGCTTTGTGCCTGGTTTCTCCTAGATGTCATCTCACCTGCTTTGCTGGCTCTAACCTGTATCCTTTCTCTGCAATAAACCATAACTGTGACTGCTGAGAGGACATGGAAATGATTTTTTCTGGTAGCGGTCTCCTGATTCCTAAATCAAAATAGATAGATCTGGTGCAGCTATCAGAGGTGGTGGTGGCTTCTTGATTTGCTGACTCTCTCCTCAGGCAGAAGCAGCAGCCCTCTTGGTGGGTGAGGTCTGTGATGGTGTTCTGGTGCTGTTTCTGGAAGCTCTGTCTCAAACCTGTTCCTGTAGCCCTTCCAAAAATCTTATTTTAAATCCTCTCATACTTAGACTACTTAGAATGCTTTGTGTTATATACAACCAAACATTGACCAATACTTGCCACAATGAGAATTGCCAATACAGAAAGACAGGACGCCGATGACTAAATAGTTTACAGCATAATTGTTAAAAACGCAGTCCACATGTGGATTTTGTCAAGGATCTATTGAACTGCAGGCTAGATACTTTGGCACATATCTCCTGTATACATAATAATAATAAACTGATTACTATATCTTAGGTTTATAGCAGCTTAATAATGAAATTTATTGGAGCAACTCATCTGGACAGGAGAAATTTTTTTAGTCCCCTTCCATCTCATATTCAACTCTATAGATATGACAGTTATCTTGAAGGCAGAAAGATTTAAATGTTCAAAAATGAACAAATTTGATATCTTATTTTTTCTGTTTTCTTTAAATTAGTTTTTCCTTGAGCCAAATAATTTATCTCTCTAAGTTTCAGCTTCCTCATATTTAAAATAAGAATAAAATATCATACCAGCTTCACAGGGTTGTTATGAGAGGTAAATGAGTTAATGAATTGGTTGGGAGTTCACAAGACCATTCTCAGATTCGATGATTCACTGGAAGAACTCACAAGACTAAGAAAAGCTGTTATGCTAACAGGTATGGTTTATTGCAGAGAAAGGATACAGGTTAGAGCCAGCAAAGCAGGTGAGATGACATCTAGGAGAAACCAGGCACAAAGCTTCCCACCCCAGAGGAGTCACATGGGGATGCACTTATGTCTCCCAGCAACATGTGTGACATGTGCAAAGTATTGTCAACCAGAGAATCTCACCCAGGCTTGGTTACCAGGGTTTTTAATGAGGGTCAGTTGCATAGGCATGCAATACCCTCCTGCCTGATCTCAGCTACTCAGACTCTAATCCCTCTAGAGCAAAATCATGTATTCACCATAAATCACATTGTTAGGATAAACTTATCTGGTCAAATTGGCACAGCATGATCCAATACTACAGGCATACAAAAACATTCTTATCAAGCAGCGTAGTCCAGGGGCTCAGAGACTACCTCTAAGGAGATAATAATGCGTCAAGGGAGATAGGTGGTTGCAGAAACTTGCTAAAATAGAAGACATTCAACAAGAATATATAAGCTGTAGAAAATCCTCATTCATCACATGGTCACTGTTTTCTTCAGCATAAAACCTTGATTGCACATATTTCCAGCTATGTTGATGTTAAAAATTCCCTAAGGGACTTGTTGGGAGTAACTAGAGAAATGTGATTAGCTCAGATCTACCGAGTGACTATACGTGCATGGGTTAGCACACATGAACACTGAATATGCAAATCAATAGAAAACCAAATTTACTCTTGAGGCAAGGAAGGCAAAATAACAGGAAATGTAAATTAAGGTGAAAATCATCAGGAAACATTAATTAGAATCTGTATTCTCACATACTTCTTGAGGCAAATGAGAATGTTAGTTATTATTTATTGATTTACTTATTAACATATTTGTTACTATTGAATACCTATCGTTCTTTCATATATTCATCCATTCACTTAACAAACATGTATGGAATACTCACTATGTGATAAGCACTGTTGTAGGCACTGAACCCAATGAATAAACAGATTAAAGCCTGTCCTTATACAACTTACCTCGTAACAATGGAAACACCAATAAACAAACAAATACAATAATTTCAGGTGATGTTATATGCTACTAAGAAAATAAACAGTAATTGAAGCAATAAAACACTAAGTTTTATACAAGCAATCAAAATTTCCCATTTTAACCAAGTATCTAGAAGACTTATGGAAGGGTAGAAAGATTATCAGTTCCTAGAAAAACTTATCTATGAGTATATTTTAGTTTCTTATTGTGTTGTAACAAACTACCAGAAAGTTGGTGGCTTAAAACAATACAAATTTATTACCTTACAATTCTAGAGATCAGAAGTCTGAAATGGATCTCTCTTTGCTAAAATCAAGATCTGACAGGCTGTACTTCTTCTGGAGGCTCTAGAGAACATCTGTTTTCTTACTTTTTGCAGCTTTTAAATGCTGCCTGTGTCAAAATTGACTTTAATGGAGCCATTTTACAATAGAGTCGGAGCTTCCTTTCCAGAGAAACTGCCTTGCTGTCTTAAACCTTTGGACTGGGCCAAAACAGCAATTGTTTTACAAGCAATGGTTTGAGAAGTCAGCAGGAAAATGGACATCCTGATCACCAAGACTGATGATTGTGGACTTGCTGAAGATAGAATCAATAGTCAATCAATGTTTAGGCAGGTCTAGATTCTGCATCCAACTCCAATTAAAGTTTTCTGTAGTACAAACTCCCTTCTTTTCCTTTAAAAGCTTCTAACTTTTACTCCCTAGCAGCACACTATTTGGATCTCTACCTAAATCTGTGCTACCTGAATTACAATTCTTTCATCCCAAATAAATGCTTTGCCTCTCAAATTGGTTTCTGTTTTTGCAGGTTGACATATGGTGTCAGAAGTGGGCTCTGAAGTGATCTCACCTTCTTATATCAGTGTCCCCTGGAAATGAGTTTGGTGCCAATACAACCTCCCATGTATGCTCAGCCACTTCCGTGGACAGCAAACTCTTCTGATTGTGGGACATCTCAAGCTCAGACCTCCCTCCCTTTTTTTTTTTAAACAGTTTTTTTTATTATTATTATTATTTTTTATTTTTTTTGTGAGGAAGATCAGCCCTGAGCTAACATCCATGCTAATCCTCCTCTTTTTGCTGAGGAAGACTGGCTCTGAGCTAACATCTATTGCCAATCCTCCTCCTTTTTTTTTTCTTCCCCAAAGCCCCAGTAGATAGTTGTATGTCATAGTTGCACATCCTTCTAGTTGCTGTATGTGGGATGTGGCCTCAGTATGGCCGGAGAAGCAATGTGTTGGTGGGCGCCCGGGATCGGAACTCGGGCTGCCAGTAGTGGAGCACGTGCACTTAACCTAAGCCACAGGGCTGGCCCAGACCTTCCTCCCTTTTGATTGAGGTCTTTGCCTTTCTGTGGGATTCTGGAGGCAATAGCACAATCTGGGGTCGATCGACCAGGAGACAATTTTCTCCAACCTGGGTCATGGCTATTGTGATCTGGAGGAGTTTTCCTGTTTGGGCCACCTTACAGCAGCTCATAGCTATTGCTGTCTGGAAGAGTTTCTCTGTTTGAGCTGGCAACAGCTGTTGCTGTCTGAGGATTTATTCCTCATCTGGTGAGTACTTGAATTCTGTCTTTTGTTTTGTTTTTCGAAACAGCTATAGCCAGTGGATCAAAAGCACAGGTAACAACCTGGGGCTTGCAGCTGGTGTCTCTTTGTCTGGCCCCTCTTTAACATGGGAATTACATATTCTAGAAGTTCCTGAGAAGTTCCTCCCTTGGGAACTCCAGCTAAGTTTATATTTAAGAACTATGGTCCTTCTTGTTGTAAATTTTTGTCCTGTTGGACCTATAATGCAAAAGATGATTTAAAATTACAGTGGCCATTTTGGGGCTCTTTTGAGCTTCCAAAACTTGTCTTTATCCACACTATATTTGAGAGCCAGGGACCAGATGAATTGAATACAATCTTTAATTTCTAAAGAATAAAGCATGCCATCTTCCAGCACACCCTCTTAAAAATTATGGTCTCGGAAGCTATAAATATTTACAAAGAACAGCAAAATCTTACTCAGCTTGTTTTATGGCATAGGGTCTTGGCTTGGTCACCATCAGACTGGGGACCCCAAAATATGATCAGACAGAAATGTGGGTTGCACCTCATTTGCAGCCAGATACTGCTGGACAGAAATGTGTATTGAACCCTGCTTGCAACTAAGACTGTACCAAACTGCTGCCAGCCTCAGGGGAAACTACATTGGCCATTGGAAGGAATATTCCAATTAGATAAGATCATTTAACAAGTGAGCTCAAAAGCAAAGACTTCAAAATTCCAAAAAAGACTTAATGGAAATTTCATTACAAAAAAGGTAATGAAAATTTAGGATATAAGAGGTACCTAAAAGAAAACATTATACAAAACACCATTAAGTTAATGGCTTTACAGACACCCCCGTATCTACTTTCAAATTCTGTCACCAGAATCAATGAGACTCAGAGATTTTCTGGTTTTCTTATTCCCTTAAACAGTCAAGGGGAAACTAAAATTAAAAATTAATTGAACTGTTTAATACTGCCATATATATTTACTCTTTGTTCTGGCTGAAACCTGATAAGATATTTAAAAGAGTTGAGTAACTTAAGATCAGAAATTTGGCCAAATTGAAAGCTGATATTCAGAGCCTGATAGGAATTCTTTTTAGGCTCATCCCACAACTAAGCTAAAATAAACTATAGACCCAGAGGAAAAGAAGCAAATTAAGAATAATGTAATTGGATGGGTATATCAGTCCTTTGATAAGCAACTAACCTCCTCTGTTTATCTCAAACAGCTTGTAACCTCTCCAGGAACTATTATCTAGACTATCCCCCTTTTCTAAGACTGAAGGGAAAAAAAGGGGGGAGAAAGAAGCTTTTGGAGATGCAGACTGCTATGGAAGCACCCTCACCCAGAAATCTAAGGAAAATTTTAAAACGGAGGCTATTTGATTTCTGTTTGCATTTATCTGTGTGTTTATATGTATATTATAAATATGTGATATTTTTCTACCTCCAGATGGTATTATCAAGACTAGTTTATAAAAGAGTTCTATTTAATTGGTTTAAAAATAAACAAGCACTGTATAAATTGAGTATACTCTCAAAAGAAATATAACAAAACTAACTCAAATGTTTTTTAAGTTAAAATGATATAGAATAATCTTTGGTAAATAAAAGCTTATTTAAGTTTTTTGGTTTGATTGAAATAAGTATGTCTTCAGAGTTATCAGCATTGCATATGAGGCAGACATGCAGCCTTTATTCTACCTGGGTTTGTTAGTCAAATAAGCTCATGTTATCTCTGTTACAAAATTTGTCACCTATGAAAATAATAACCTAGAATGGTAGCTGATTTTGTCTAATGTCTCATGAAGTTTTCATGGGTAATCTAAACATAATTGTTGGGAACAAATGATTTAGATAGATGTAAGTGAGATGAGAGTTTATAGATATACATTTTAGCAATAATTATATTTTATGGCATGTGTACTTAAAATAGCTTCCAAAAATCTCTTTGGTAACTTAAAACTTTGAAGTTTTGCTAGGTTAAATTAAATGATGGAAAATTTATTGAATATCTAGGTCATTTCCAAATAAAACAAATTTAGATGTTGATTACTAGACATAGATTTATCTGCTTTGACTTCTTACTACAGAGAAAGAAAGGATGCTTGAGTCTATTAGTAAACATGGCTTGTGCCACATCAAAAAAATTTTACCATGAGAAAATGTGTGTTTTCAGTAGAGAAAGTATAAGGAATGGAGATTTTTTGTTGTTAAAGTAAATTTATCCTAGAGTAAAACTAGTTATGGAAAAGAAGAAAGGACAAATTTTGAATATGAAAAAGAAAGTTATAGAAGGTTTGTGGAAGAGGAACCCTGAGAAAAGAGTTTTGTGCATGGTCAAGTTGGCTAAGATTAGAATGAATTTAATTAATTAAATGAGTTTTAATTTCAGAAGTAAGCTGGTACAAAATTAGCATTTGGTTTTCTCTCTCTTAAAGGGAGAGTTTCCTTGAACTTTTAGTCTGCTCTTGATAAAGAGATTATGAAATGTTTTTCTTTACCTTTTAGTAAGTTTACGTAAAAGGCAGGGATTGTATGTTTTGTCAAAATAATTTCCTATATTCAAAAAGCTGAGGTCTATTAAGAAAGCTAAGGTTTTTTTCTTTTTTTCCATTAACTGTAACTCTCCATGTTTGCCCTTAACATCTTCTGTTCTCACTTTGGGTAAATGGATAACTAAGTACTGTTTCACAGTAACCTATGATTGTATTTGACCAAGTGTTTTAAAACCTTTTGATATTTTTGACAAACTTCTCCAAAATTCAACTCCTAAATAAAGTTTTCCTTTTCACCTGAAAGTAACTTTGAGAATTTCCAGTGGGCTCCTGGGACTTAACGAATTTGTTGTCTTGCATAAAAAGGAAGATTTTAATCTAATTAGGCTTATTTGGTATGTTAAATCACAGGCAGCATTGTCAAATAAATTATGATAAACCTTCTTAGGTTATATTGTGTGGGTAAATGTTATTAATATGTGTTATATCACAGAAATAACCAAATTTCCTTGTCAATTGCATTGTAATCAAACCTTTAACCATGCCATTTTAAATCTTTTGTCTTTTACAGACAGTTATTGTTTTACCCTGATGCCTTTACAAATATGTTTCATCTTCAGAGTGATTCATGGAAAGGACTCTGACACTTACTCTAAAATACAGGTTTCTGATAAACTTTCAGATCATAAAACTGAACTAGGTAAGAAATTACAGAACTCTAACAGAGCCCTCTCTTTCTTGAAAAGACAGTACTCTTATCCACATGTCTCAGTATATTACAAAAGGGGGAAATCTTTCTGACTTCCTGTCAGAAAGAAGCCTTGTCATCAGAAACTTCATTCTGTACGTGAATCTAGAGAATCCTATAGTACATTTAATTACCAATCTCTCCACCTTTCCTCCCCTAATTCCTTGTGCTAAGTGTTTAGGACTTCTTACCTAACCAATCAAAGTTCCAGAGATTTAAGAGGCAACATTTTAACTGTAACAAATACTTCTTGTTATACATGGGTAAACCGCTCTGGCAAGGTAGAGACTGAACTAGACAAAATCTGAGCCCAGGCAAAATGGTTAAAGGCAGTGTCTGCTGACATCCCCTGGTTCTTTGATCTCTTTAGCTGGCAACCTTCAGGAGTTGCCTTCTGGTTTAGGTCTATTCTCTAATTTGGACTTGACATTTTGTTTATTATTATAAGAATTCTCGCTGTTGTAAACTTTGTCTCTTCTGCATAGCTCAATGTTATAAAAACGCAACTTGAATAATGGTTCTCAGTGCTTTAAAATGATTGCTAAGGCTTATGAGCCTTCACCTGAATTGTAGACAATGTTTTCCCTGAAAGGAACTTGACAGTAGGGCTTTTCTTTGCTCTGCTGCTCTTGTTGCTCAAATGTGGCCTAAGGCCCATAAGGAAACCATTTTCTGTCCTATGTGGGACGTGACATACCAGGTATGAGGCTTCCTGGCAATGAGGAACCAACAATGCTTTGATAGCTGATCAGCAATGCTTTCAAATGGTTGATCAATGATATTTTCAAGAAAGATCTCAATCAAAAGAGGTAAATGTCAAAATTGACTTTAGTGGAGCCATTTTAAAATGGAATAAGAGCTACCTTTCCAGAGAAACTGCTTTGCTGTCTTGAGCATTGGACTGGGCCAAACCTTTGGATGGGGCCAAAATGGCAGTTGTTTTACAAGCAATTTTTTGAGAAGTCAGCAAGAGAATGGACGTCCTGATCGCAAAGACTGATGATTGTGGACTTTCCAAAGACAGAATCAATAGTCAATCAATGTTTAGCCAAGACTAGCTCTCTGCCTCCAGCTGCAAGTAAAATTCTTTGAAATACAACCTCCCTTCTTTTCCTTTAAAAGCCCTTGACTTTTACTCCCTAATGGGACACTGTTTGGGTTTCTACGTGAATCTGTGCTCCGTGAATTGCAATTCTTTGGTCCCAAATAAATGCTTTGCCTCTTAAACTGGTTTCTGTTTTTGCAGATTGACACAAATATCACCATTTATGTCAAGTAACTGAATAAAACCAGGATCCATCTGACAAATTTCCAGTATTCATGGGCAGATACAGAAGGTGCATGGAGCACACAAAAGAATATAATTTGAAAATACCAAGGGCAAAACATTTTTAATTGGAGAAGAAGTCCTTACTGATCTTACTTCTCAATCATTCCTAAAAATGCCATGCTGCTTATTATGCGATGAGGTTTTTCTATGGTGACTGAGGTGGCAAAGGATTGTCGGATTCATTCAGAATGCTAGAGGGTCATGTATGTTAGTGCCTAACACAGACACAAGGTGAAGAATTATTGGTCGTATTTGACACCTTCATATCTCTGTTCCTGGAGAAAAAATGTCCAGAAAGTCTATTTTTTTCAGTTGGAGCCACCCTTGATTGTGTTTTGTTTCTTTTAATAAAAGAAGTTGGAACTAGATAAGAATTATGAAAGATTGTGAGGATCAAAATGTATCCTTCTGAGCTAGGGCGAGAATATCTACAGCCTAGCTCCACAAATGTGACAAGAATCATGGTATCAATTCAATCTCAGAAGAAATTGATACTAGTACTGTCTTCTTGTGTTGCCAGAGGACTTCACGTTTCCCTGGATCGTCAATGATTGTCGTATCCTAAGCTATTGATTTGGACATTGTTTCAACTATCTAGGATCTATTTCTCCTGTGGCTGTGACCTTTAAGGTCCAAAAGTACCTCAAAGGACCTTTAAGGTAACATAATTTAAGACAAATATTTGTCTGGTAGAATCTTAGGAAGTTTTTTATTGCTCATACAATGTACTTTATGTCATTGAAACCAAGCAAAAATCTGGTCTTTGTTTAACTCAAAAGAAATGCATTTGCAATATTTTATGAACTCTAAAATTACAGTTGTGTTTCAAGTCCCCTCAAATCTATTTCATCTCTAAACACAACCTCATAACAACACATATCTTTGGGATGGGATTGGGGAAAATGATGGTTTAGTAGAAGAAAACTTATTAAAGAGAGTATGCTTTTTACTGTAATTTATGCACCTTTTCTAAAAGAACTTGCTTTTTTCTTTAGTATTCCAAATAGGTCACCGCCAGACTTTGAATTTTTTAATCTAAACTGGAAATACCTTTAATTCTAGAGTTTATACAGAAAAAAAGGGGGAAAAGTCTGTCTTTACCACCTTTCATATCCTTGTTTACAAAGGGCTTTTGTTGAGTTTTAGGTTTGGGGATTTTTGTAAGGTATTATTCTAGCTCAGTTTAGCTGAGAATGAAAAGAACACAGAGAAGTCATTATGCCTGGGAGGCTTTAAAGTTCCTGAAATCACTTGCAATTCTATTTTAATAGTATACACAAAGAGCCATTCAGACTAAAATGCCCTGGAGGGCTTTACCAGTAACATCATGGGAGCACTAAGGTGAAAGAGCAGAAGCACGGGACCAGGGTGAGAGGAGCAGTATAACAGCAATGTGCCTGTTAATCATGATGTTTAGCCACAGGTAGTTCCTTCTTTCTGGGTCTCAGATTCCTTCTGTCCAAAAATAGAGCATTGAAGGCTTAGGGGTGACCTGAGAGAGGAGGTGGAACATTATATTGATCTAGTTTACAAACTAAGCTTCCACTTGAGAGTTCCACTCCTAAACCCAAGCTTGAAAGCTGGATTTTCTAATTTTATCTGATGTGTCTGAAAATGCTTTGGTTCAATGAAATAGGATTTTTATCCATTAGTTTCATTGATTCATTCGTTATTCAACAAATATTTATTGAAGACATACTCTGTGCCAATTAATATTTGGCAATCAAAGAATAAACAGTGGTTTTTTTCCACCTGGTTGCTGTGTTGATTTAGTTAGATTCTTATTTCCTCCTACTCTTAGGCGTTCCTTAAATTGAAATGTTGCCGATTATTGATGGTGGACAAATTTTGAATGTAAAACTAGAGCTAACTGTATGCCTAGGCAGATTAAATGGTGATCTGTGTGGTATGATTTGGGCAGCACAAAAAATTCTCCAAAATATTCTATCCACTGTTCTTTTCCTGATGCCGAAAATCTCATCAAAATCTCATCATTAAAGAGGCACGACCTTTTACTCATTTCATCTGTAAAAATGGGAATTTTAAAGGGAGGAATAAGATATAAAGTCATTAATATTCACTACACATTTATGGTAAACCTATTTTGGCTTAGGCATAGTTTATTTTTTAACATGAAGACAGAGAATTCTGAAGGAAATAAACTGTAGAAGGGAAGTGGAAGGACACATTTATGTATTAATTTATTTAATGCCTTAATATTTGTTGAGAGTGCGTTATGTCCAAAGTGCTATACCATGCATTGTAATTGTGGGGGATCAGAATTGGCCACCCCAAAATGTGTCTCTTTGGTTAAGGACAAAAGACTCTGAAAGAAACTTTGACCTTCTCCCTAACTGCCTAAAAGAATTTAAGATAGAAGGCCTGTTCCAGGAAGGAGCTAATTCTTTAAGATAACTAGTGTAATGTAAAATGGGTCCCATTGTCTATAGAGGGCCTAGAAAACACACGTTTAGCAAACATTTACGTTTCCATGTCCATGTAAATTGTCTTCCTTCTCCTTGAAGACCCAAACCACTACCCCCAACATTCTCCTTTGTCTTTAGCTGAAGAAGGTATTTAAGGTGACAGGCTTTGGTCATTCTGGTGAGTTACTCAGTTTTCCTCAGTTTCTCCCATGTATACACATTATTAAACTTTGTTTGATTTTCTTCTGTTATTCTGTTTCTTGTCAATTTAATTCTTAGACCAGCTAGAAGGACGTAGAGGGTAGAGGGATTGTTTTCCTCCCTTACATAATCTCTGTGGGGTACCCCTTTTCCCTAGCCAAGTTCTAAATAAAATGAGAAATAAGACAAAATGTAAAACAGATGGAAGATGCAAATATCCCTATTTTTATTAATACAGACTAAATTAAGTAATGTAGCTCTGTGTAAAAACAAATAGGCCTGCTAATTAAACCTGCAAATTTGGCAGACTTACCCATCATGTCATGGTAGTGTTAGACAAGGACAGGCTCCTATATGCACAAAGGCTGACCAGGTAGGATTAAAGGCATGGAGGAAAGGGGAAGAGCTCCTTGTCTCTGTGGGCAGCATCTCATGTCCATGTGAGGAAAAGAGTAGGGGAGGTGAATTTGAGCATGTCCAGTACATTCTTCCCAAATTTACCAACCAGATAAGTCATTCCACTTCCTCTGAGGCAGTGAGGAAAGGGGCAGAGAGAATCCTGAAGTGTTCCACTAGTTGAATTCCCTTGACTTGGAAGGAAGCATCAGAACTCTTGCCTTCACAACATTAAGTACTGGAGATAGAAAAGTGAATAAGACAATGCACTTCCCTCCAAAAGGCTCACAGAGGCTTAGCATAACAGAGAGGTAAAATACAATAAACCTCAATTTTAGAATCTTGTATTCATCACCTGTAAAATAGAAATGATAATACTAGCCTCAGATATTTGTTGTCAGTGAGGGTTTTTTGTGTAAAGCATGTAGCATTGTATCTAGCTCAAGAAATAATTAAATATTTGTTTCCCTTATCTTCTTTCCAGGTTCAAGCTACCTCTACTCTGTAGGAAATGAAACATGTTCTAAGTTTTTAAGATAGTTTGGATCTCTAAACATACATTAACAAATAGAACAAAGCTATAAGCATTTTATTTAGGGACTTCAAGTCAGAAGATGTGTATTTAATAATGTTAAGCCATTAAACATTAAAAAAAAAAACCTTGAAACAAAATTATTTAACCTTCACCTAACCATAATTATAAAGCTTATTCTAGAAAACACTGGGCCAAAAAAAATTATAATGTGAAATAACTCTGTTTCTGGACAGAATTCTCAGCCTCTAACTGAAAATAATGGAAGCAATTAAACACTGAGATAATATAATCATATTCCTGAAATAAAGAATCAGTCTAGAATTGTGTAACGAGATAAGTAGTCTTTCAAGAATGAAGAAAGACATTGTTAAATGAACAAAAATTGAGAATGTTTAACAACCACATATCCTCACTAAAGAAACCTTCAGGCAGATGGGAAATAACACAAAAATGAAAGTCAGAGTTGTGTGGAGGAAAAATGTATATGGAAGTTGGTGAACATAAATAAATATGAACAAATAGTCTTGGTGAAACAATACTTATAATGCTTAATTTGTGGTGATAATAAAGTAACTAAACTATTGGTGAAAAATAATGTACAAGTTGGCATAGAGGCGAACACAGTTAAAACATTTAAATATGACTCATTTGTATGGAAGATAAAAATATCAATTAACTTTAGAATTTGCAAAATGTACTTGTAAGATTTTTGAAGTTAAACACTTAAAAAATCATATTTTAAAACTTCTAAGTTAGTAGATGATAAAAATCAGAACAAATTAAAAACTTGAAAAGAAGGCAAGAATGAGGGGGTGGGGGGAGGTAGAAAAAAAATCTAACAATAATGACAACAAAGAACCGCCAAAATATATTAGAAACAAATCAGCTCATCTATAATCCCAACAGTTGTAAAGACAATAAATTTACTAGGTAAATGACAAAAATTATCACACTGGATTAAAAATCAAACTCTATGTTGCTTATAAGAAATTCATCTAAACATAATGACAGAATACTGAATGTACAAGAATGGAGAAATATCACAGGAAATGATAAACAAAATAAGTTTGAATAGCAGTAGTAATATTAAAAAGAAGACAATTTACCAAGAAAAAAAAGCATCACTAGAAATATAGGGAGTCATAAAATGAGAAAAGTGCAATTTCCAAGGAAAACACAACAATTTTATCTTTTTTGAACCTAATAAAATAGCTTCAAAAATACAAAGAAAATAGTCAACAAAACTACAAGAAGAGTTAAAAAATTGAGAGTTGTGATGGTCCATCTTACTACATCACTCTCAGTTACTTGTAAGTCAAGCAAATAAAACATATAAAGATATGGTAGATCTGATCATTTAAAATTCTTGACTGAATGGACGTCTATAGAACTCTTAACCCAGCATATTATCAGTAGTTCATTCTTTGTACTTGATGAAAAGTATTCCATAATATTAATATAATAACATTTTTTACTATCAATTTTCATTTCCCAGGCTTGACACTTTTGATCTATGTTCTCATCATTTTTATTTCTCTTACAATGTAAAGAGACTCTGAGGGCCTCCTGCTGTGTGAGACAATAGAGCAGGCCAAAAGGATTCCGCGTCCTCAGATATCTCATCACTAGCATTTCCATTGAGTCCACTGTATCCTCTTGGTATTTTTTCAAGGGGAGAAAATAATTTCCTGGCAGAGAAGAATTGTTGATGTTGTTTTTCCTTCCCCATCCGTTATAATACTCATCTTTTATACCCCTCTACAAAAGGAGTCTATTTAGGGCAATGAAAATACTCTGTGTGATACTATAATGATGGATACATGCCATTATACATTTGTTCACAACACAAAGAGTGAACCCTAACGTAAACTACGGGCTTTGGATGATTATGATGTGTCAATGTAGGTTCATCAATTGTAACAAATGTACCATGATGGTGAGGGATATTGATAATGGGGGAGGCTATGCATGTGTAAGGATAGGAAGTTTAATGGAAATCTCTGTATTTTTCTCTTAGTTTTGCTGTGAACTTAAAACTGCTCTGAAAAAATAACATCTTTTTTTAAAAAAATCAGTTTATGCAAGAGATAATGGTTGTCAATTGTTCCTGGGCATGAGTGTTTCCCTCTGAAGTTTCTTTCAGTCTATATCTCAATGCTGACAGGATGCTGTGAGGGATGCAGGAAGAAAATCCATCCAGAAGCATTTGCTATTAGACATATGGAGCATTTCAGATTTTTTCCCCGGAAGACACACAGCAGTTTTAGCATTGTATTTATTTGCTACAGAAACAGAAATTGAGCACGTTGTTCATTTTTCTTCAGAGACTGTTTAGGTGCACACTGAGTTGTTGGTAATGAGTATCATAAAACATTATGAAGTCACATTATCCCATCTTTACAGAGCAGTGATATTGCATGCTTAATCACGAGAAGCATTTAGAAGATGATCTTCATAAAACCAAATGCCCAAACCTGGCATGAGGAAATGTATGGTGTTCAAGTTTATTTTGTTCTTTTGTTCAGAATTATGAGGACTTAAACACCCTTACAGTGACCATTTGTGTTTTCTTGTACTCTGACATTTTTGCAAAGGCAGAGAATGGCAATAGGTGCTAAGGAATGAGTTGTTAGGACTGACTTGCGCGCTGGTTCCGTGGCTGGTTCCAGACTCAACAGAAGTAAATGTTCCAGAATAAATAGTGATGTCTGCTTTGGGTGGGGTAAAGATACCTGTCCTATGTGTGCCTAATCTTAGCCACTCCTGTTGGAACCAACTCCTGCTTAAGTCAGAATCAGAATAATCAGAAAAGTCTACAAAAATATTTTTCCTTCTAGTTGAGATTAATTCTCTCGGTTTGAAGAAAGATTATATTATACAATCAATATAACTTTATAGAACAATTGTTCTAATTCATTGAAATCAAGCATTTTTACGTGTTGAATATGATATCTCTTATAGAGGAATATAAATTATAAATGTAAGTAAATAATAATAATAATAACAATAAATGTAAGTAAAAATTGAGCTTGAATGTCAAGATTTATTTCTATTTATTTCTATATAATATTTACATTATTTTAGCTCAATGACCTAGAGGTCAAATCTTATTAATATCATGTATCTCAAAATATGTAATTTGGAAAAGTCTTGGCCAAATTCTTTTTTAATTTCAAGTGATTTCAAACCTAGGAAAGAAAAAAAGAAAAGCTGAAGCTAAAATCACAAGACAATATTGCCGTGGACTATTTAATGCTCTTCTAGGGCTGACAGACTTGTATTTGAGACTTGCTCTAACAATACCTTATGCTGTAAACTGCATGGAATTTTATCTATGGATTTGGGAAGACTAATTGATCCTGGCAGTAACTGTCTCAGTGGAGGCATAGGAAGTCAAAACTAAAACTTCAGCCCTTTAACCACCCCTTTCAGCCAAGTCCCTCGTTGATCAGTGTGGAAAAATAATGAGACCTTCTCCCTTTCCAAAGAACCGTCTTGCTATTGTCAACACACTAACATTTCTCATCTGAGACTCATTTATTTCAGTTCCTTACATGCTCTCTGCTATCTGCCTGTATTACCATAAATTATTTCCACTAGAAATATTGAATTGAAAAACAAAAAGCACTGGGTGTATTCATGCAAGAGAAATGAATCTTACCCAAAGAAAATAATGCCTCCATTACACTCTGGTGTGCAGGCTTGTATGCACAGAATCTTTGTCTACACCTTGTGTGGGGGCCATTATATTATTGTAATACAATTGCTACAAATGATTAAACACATTGCTAACCTAATACTAAAGCAAAAGGCCTCTAGGCCTTCCATCTCAAAGCATTTAACCAACATCTTCCAGTACTAAACATATATTTTTTTTCTTCCACTGAACTTGAATTCAACATCTATGCTTTGCTCTCATAAGCTTTTGCATCCACTGTTTCATAAATACACTGATCTTACTCCCGTCTCCAAATACATATGCAAATATTTTGTATTAAATTCCTAATAACTAGTTACCATGTTAGATGCTTTCCAGTAAAATAATCTTCTGAGGTCAATGTTGTTATCCTCATTTAATTGATAATAATAGTTTGGATAAAAGGAACAAAAACAATTTCCAGCATTTGCTGAGAACTTGCTATGTGACAGCTCTGTGTGAAGCATTTTATATGCATCATTTCCTTGAAATCTCACAATAAACTTGCATGAGAGATTCTAGTATTATTCAGCATACAATGAAGTAACCTGATGGTTATTAATTTTCCAAGGGCCATTTACCTTATAATTAGTGGAGCAAAGAGTTACACACAAGTTTGTCTGACTCCAAGTCTAGCTCTCATTTCTCTTCTACATGTCCAGATCTTTCCTATCCTTCAGGACTCAAACTGAATCTTGCATCCATCCATGAAGTCTTCCCTAGCATTCTGAGGTGGTGTTAGTTCTGTGACTCATATAGAACCTACAATTGGTACTGTGAACATTACTGTATTACTCCTGTCTTTCTGGTTTGTTCCTGTTGTTCTTATGTGCCGTTCTTATATCACCAACATTGCAAAGCTGGCATCTTGGTGCTTCCTCTTCCTTCAGTGTTGAGCAGCTACCTGGGGGTAGGGAGAAAGGCTTAGTTAAGTGCAGAGGAGGCTTTTTCACATTTCCATTGTGAGTATGTCTATTTTTGCGTGTACCAAAAGAAGAGTCCTTCTCATTGCTTTGTCCTTTCCATCAGAGAATTAAAATATGTAGCCACTTAGCCTGATTACCAATACATTCTCCACTTCATTGCCTTCTAAAATCATTTTAATAAATGCAAGTTGAGATGGAAAATAATAGCAACCTCATCAAGTTATTGTTGCAACTGGAAAAAAGGCCCCTCCTAACAGGATACCAACTGTTCAGTTTCTACTTTAGGCATTATCTTTCCTGTTCCAGAAAGTATACATGATGTACACTGTGGGTTGTCTTAGTTACTTTTTTTTTAAGCTTAGAGGACAGTGAGATCCAATTTTTATGTAATATTATTTCAATAAATATACCAAGTGAGAGTGAATAATCGCTAGTAAAGGAAGATGAAATGATAATCATGATCATGAGATTTTAATGTAATTTTAGATGATACTCAGAATATCATCTGAATCAGGTTCAATCATTATTCAAATATAAACGATTTTTTCTATATAAAATTAATAAGTAAAATTGCATCCCTCCTCTCCTGGGATTTATAGACTAAGAATGAGCCCAGTTCATATATATATTCCACTAATATTTATTGCTGCACTTCATTCATTCATATAGTATTACTAGGTTTCATTAATATATAGATATTATCACAAAACAATGCACATTGAATCTCAAAACTCTACTATGATTAATAAATCTGAGTAGTAACACAATTCATGAGTCCACATATCCCAGACCCTGATTTTTGGTATGAGGCAGGTAACAAATTCCATTATCTTTGCACACCATTGTATTGAGTTTGTGAAATGATGCAAATTCAGACATCATGTTTTGTTTTCAAGATTCCTTGTAATCAGTTGGATGGATCTTTCCCCCACTGCATTGACTTATTTACTACACAAATTTTAATAGCAATAGCTCCTTTTGTTAAATGCTTACTATATGGCAGGCGCTGTGCAATGTGCTTTGCGTGATCCCCTTGTATAATCCTCAAAATACCTTTAGGTGGTAGCCATTGATTTTATATCTGTTTGAAAAATAAGGACCCTAAAAGAAGGTGAGATTGCTTAACTTTCCTAAGGTGACACACATGGCTAAAGGAGGGATAGAGTCTATTCGACTCCATGTCTGATGGACGCTGAAATGAATGATGAATTTACAATATACGGAGGCAAAACTGACGCTTTCCTGTGGCTAAGCAGCCTTTCCCTGCTTTGCTTCAGTGAAGCCCTCCTTCCTTGCTTTTCTGCCACAGTGCTTGCTCAACAGGCAGAACAATAAATTGTGTGACTCTCTCTGTAGTTTTTGGTAGAAGGAGAAAAGATCAATACTCCTCTTGCTTTCTAAGTTTTAAGTCATCTTGAGGTCACCATGCTCAATCATCCTCCTCTATATTTCCACTTTGAATCAGGTCTAAAAAATAGGACTATTATTTCTGAAAATCATTAACCCAGCTTTGCTTTCTCCCTTCTTCCCACACCTTTAGCGCTCAACCATAACTACTATAGAAAGTGATGCAAATATTATCTCATTTATTTTAAAACTCATAACTACAAGTAAATTAAAAGTTCAGTTATCTATTTTTGGTATCAAAGTTGAAGAGATTGGTTATTGTATTCAACTAAGAGTATTTATTTGGGAGGTCAATTTTATAATCTAGAATTAGAATAAATTGATGTCCTTGATGATTTAATATGCCATGTTTAGAATTGTTCTGCCTATTAAGGGCACAGCTATTCCTCCAGCAGGATCAGGGTTATAGAATTGATCTTTACACAGGCAGAAGGGGTTTGACACACAATTGGCTTGGCAAAGAGTTCTGTTACATATCACGATATACCGGAACCTCAAAGCATTCACATTCTGAGAAATGAGTCTCATTCTGGTCAGCTTTTCTGTCAATGGGTCTGCTACTACACTGATCCAAGCCACCATCATCTATTGTCTGGGTAACACAGTAGCCTGCTTACTGTTCTACGTGTTTCCACCCTTTCCTAACTAATATTTCTTCTCCACTCAGCAATCAGAGTGATCCTTTTAAAATACAACTCATATTAAATTCAATGTTCAACTCAAATTATCCCTTGGCTCTCCATTTCATTCATAAAACCGTGCACATCCACATGATAATCCACACGGACCTCCATGATCTGTCCTTCTAATCCCCCTCTGATCACAACTCCTGCTATTCTCTCCCTCTACTCTGCTCCAAGAAACTTGGCTTCTTCGCTGTTCCCCAATTATGCCGAACATGCTTCTGCCTCAGGGTATTTCCACTCTCTGTTCCTTCTACATGGAACGCTCTTCCTCCAGATATCCACATGGCTAAGCCCATGGCTCCTTGAAGTTTCTTCCAGATAACACCCTCTCAGAAGGCCCACCTTAGCTACACTATTTAAAACTGCAACACCACTATGACTTTTGATCTTCCATATCATACTCTAATTCTTCTGCCATTAACATTTATAACCTTTTTATATCATATACTTGTTAGATTGTAAGTTCCAGGAGGTAAAAGATCTTTGTCATCTGTGTCCATTGATGTATCTCGAGCTCTTAGTTAAGTGCATTGTATTCAGTTTTGTTGATGGAATTAATTAAGTAATAAGACAAGTCTTAATAGATCTTAACCAACTTATTTAAGATGGCTTGACTTAAAGCATGGGCCGTAGCACATACATATGTGCATCTCAGATGGACCAATCAAAGAGATATGCAAGTATCTTTGAGAAGAGTCCTATGCTTTGGTATCAAACCTAGTTACTTTGAACGTAGACTACTCTAGGTTCCAGGTACATAACTTCAGATATTTAATTATGTAGAGTTAAAAAAATTAATTATTAAATAAATATGGTACATATATATATGAAATTAATTATAATCAATTATCCTATGTCAGAGAAGTCAAATAGTTATTTAATAAGTGACATTTCTCTTTCTCTAAAATATCTATAATGTGGCAATGCTTATTTTACAGAATGATACACCTGTTTACTAATAGTAAATAATCCAATTTCATAATGCTAACTAACATGTTCTTTACAGTACCAATATATCCATGGCATAATTACCATACCCTGGTTTGACTTCTTTATAGCATCTTGCTGCTGCACAGATGGTAGCAAGGAAGCAAATGTCTTGGGTTGAGGATTCTTGATAAAGTTTATTGTCTTTAAACCTGGAAAAACTCCAAGTCATGCTAGCATCTGCCTTCGGAAAAGATATGAATATGGAATCAATTGCACAAAGTTGTTAACTTTACTTTCCTAAAAGCAAAATATTTCCATTCTGTGGTATTTACTTAAGATAATATAATATTTTCAGGTATTTATAAAACCTCTACAATATGAACCTACCATTTCTTTCTTGGTTATAACTTCAAATTACTTTCTTTAAACCCTTGGGTTTCTTAAACAGTTTAGAGAAGGTGAAAAGCAGATGGCATTGAAATAACAGCAACAACAAACATAACAGCAACAACAACAGAGGAGAAAAAAAAAGAGTGACCATAATGCAGGAGCAAGATAAAAATAATAATAATAGGGGCCGGCCCAGTGGTGTAGCAGTTAAGTTTGCGCATTCTGCTTAGGTGGCCTGGGGTTCACTGGTTCGGATCTTTTGTGCGGACCTACTCACCGCTCATCAAGCCATGCTAAGGTGGCGTCCCACATAGAGGAGCTACAACTCTACAGCTATGATACGCAACTATGTACTGGGGCTTTGGGGAGAAAAAAGAAAAAGAGGAAGATTGGCAACAGATGTTAGCACGGGGCCAATCTTCCTCAAAAGAAAGAAAAAAGAGAGAACAGCAGAAGTAAAAATAATAATAATAATAATAAAAGATAACTGCATGAATGTCTAGACACCTTTCCTGCTCTTCTCTCAGGCAACCTGATAAAAGCCTTCCCACCTACTAACAGTTTTCAGGCATCTCATTGTAGAAGATGACCTGCTACAGAGAGTACTGTATCCTACTGGAGAAACCATCCCATATATCTATAATGCTGTATTCATGCTTTATCTTACAAACAACCAAAGATATGAGAATATAAAACAAGATATGAGAGAAGAAATATGATAATATAAAGAAGAGAAGATGCAAAAATATGAGCAGGGCAATTTACTTGGTGGTCCAAAAATACACTCACAACATGAAAATGCTTTACAGTAGACCGCATTTGGTGGGTCCCCCAGGCCCTGATAGAATCAGATGTTCTCCGGAGGACCTCACCTTCAACCTAGGCCATGCAAAAGTCTCACAAATAATATTTTATAGGGAAAACACAAGGAAAAATAACCAAACACATAGGAAAATTGTACCATAAGTAAGAAATTACCAAAATGACTGTATTAATGTCCTATTGTTACTAATTTCCACAAGCTTAGTGGCTTAAAACAACATACATTTATTATCTTGTAGTTCTGGAGGTCAGGAGTCCTAAAGATAAAGAGGTCAGCAGGGCTGTATTCCTTCAGGAGGCTCTACTGGAGAATGTGTTTCCTTGCCTTTTTCAGCTACTAGAGGCTGCCTGCATTCATTAGATCATGGACCCTTTCTGTGTCACTTCTACCTCTTCTCCCATCATCATTCCTTTTCCTCTGACTGTGACCCTGTTATAAGGACCTGATTCCTATTATAAGGACCCCTGCAGTTACATTGGGCCCACCCAGATAATCTAGGATAATCTCCTCATCTCAAAATCCTTAAATTAATCACATCTATAAAGTTCCTTTTGTTATGTATGTAAGGTACATATTCACAGGTTTCAGGGAGGACAGATGTGGATATTTTTGGGAGTCCATTACTCTACCTTCCACAAAAAACTTGGAGATGACGGACTTTCAGACTTTAGATATTAGAATTATCAAAACACCTGTTATAAAATTATGGTGTTTTATGTTTAAAAAAATAGAACACAGGGGCTGGCTTGGTGACGTAGTGGTTAAGTTCATGCACTCTGCTTCGGCGGCCCGAGGTTTGCAGATTCGGATCCCAGGCGCGGACCTATGCACCGCTCATCAAGCCATGCTGTGGCAGGCGTCCCACATATAAAGTAGAGGAAGATGGGCACAGATGTTAGCTCAGGGCCTATCTTCCTCAGCAAAAAGAGGAAGATTGGCAACAGATATTAGCTTGGGGCTAATCTTCCTCACCAAAATATAAAAAATAAAAAAAAATAGAAGACAGACAAAGGGATTATTTTCTATGTCCCCTAAAATGTGTGTATGGGACAAGAAACTGTAAAAATGACCTAACACATTTAAAAAAGTACCAAATAGAACTTCTAGAAATGAAATTGAATAAGTTGAATTTTTTAAAAATGGATGTTTAATAGCATACATAAGAAAATACAGTTAGTAAAATTATTTCAGAAAAAAATTTCTGAAAAATTTCAAACTTTCAAAATGCAAGGAAAAATGTTCCATTTCCTCTTCTGAATGTAATTATCACAAGTGTTCATTTTACAATGTTCTTTAAATTCCACATGTATGCTTATGAACTCTTTTGTATGTAAGAAATATGACATGTTGAAAACTATCAATAAAAGTTTTGTGTAATTGATTGAAACCTAACAGAAGATAAACTTGAATGATTAAGTAGTAGAAATCTCACAAAATTTCAAATAAATAAAAGATAAATTGTAAGAGAAAGTTGATGTGAGATAGGCTATAGATGCAGGAGATTCAATATCAGATAATAGAAGTTCTAGAAGGCACAAAAAGGCCAAGTTTAAGGGATTAATTTTCCTAGAAATCAAAGGAGACTCAATTAGTAAAAACAGGGAAATTGCCCCCAAATACGTCTATAAATTTATTACAATTTTAGGTGTAAAATTATTTTAAATAAGTTTAGAATGAAAGAGAATACAATTCAGAATTCTGTACAAAGAAGACCGAACACATGATAAAGGTCATAGTGATTATCAGTGGTTTGAGAATGGACTGTTCAATAATTACTGTAGGGACAACTGGTTTTCCAAATGAAAAATCTTTTAGATTTTCTACGTTGCCTAAACTATACCCTAGTTGAAGCCAGAATGTAAGTGTAAATCAACAGTGATAATTACTATGAAAAAGTATAATATGAAAATAAAGGGGAATATTTGCTCAATCTTAAAGTAGGCATGCCTTGCCAAAATAAGATAAAGATGTGTGTATTCATAAAAGTATCTCTTTTCAGATTTGATAACATAAAACAGTGAAGACTTATTTGGAAGAAGTAATCGTAAATGATTCAATTCAGCAAATATTTACACACCCCTAACATGTAAAAAGCACTGTTCTAGGTTCTGGGGATACCTAGGGAACAAAACAGACGAAAACATCTGCTTTCATGAATTTTAAGTTTTGGTGGATAAGACAGAAAATAAATAAGGTTTGTTAGACTTTAAAGAAAAAAAGAATTTTTTTTCCTTTTTAAACAAAAAAAGAAAGAATTTTTTTTTCCTTTTTAAACAAAAAAATAATATGGTCTGTTAGAAGTTTCTAAGTGGTTTGAAAAAAAGAGTAGAGGAAGGTGATCTGGCTTGGCTTTAGCAGGAGTGGAAATGTGTTGAAATTATTCAGAGTGCTTAGTGTAGGCCTCAATAAGAGGTGACATATGAACACAGACTTGAAGAAGATAGAGGGTGAGCATTTGGGGAAAAGCATTTCTGGCAAAGGGAACAGCCAGTGCAAAATCTGTATGTTCAAAGAACAACTAGGAGGCCAGATGTTTGAAGCAAACCAAGTGTAGGAGAGAGAGTAACAAATCCAATAAAATTAAACAAAGTGAAGAGACAAGTGTGTTGTCAGGAGAAAATATTTGCAATACTTGTAACAAGAAAAGTATTGATATTCATAAAAAGAGCTCTAACACATAAATAAGAAAATAGCAAACATCCCAGAAGAATACTGGAAAATGCTTATGGATAAGCATATCACTGAAGAAGCAAATCGGCCAATAAAAATATCTAATCTTTGTGGTGATGAGAGTGATCAGGGAAATAATAAAATAAGTAGAAATTATTAATTGCTGCTCATAACAACCCCATAAAATTGTATTTTCATTTTAGAGATGAGGACATTGCTATACAGAAAAGTAGTGTAACCAAGTTTTTACAGCTTGATAGTGGTGGATATTCAGGTATTCTGACTCCAGGACCCACTATCTGAACATATGATTGTTATCAATTGTTCATCAATGTAATGGAAAAACTAAATAAATTGATGTCATCTCCTGATGGTAAAATGTGGGGAAATAGGCGACTTCATCATGGTCAATTTAAAAATGACGTATAATTTAAATTGAAAATGTACAATGAATTGGGCATCATATTACTAATCTTAGCACCATCTTTATGAAACCCAGAAGGTCAAAACTCTCTCACAGAGTCGCCCAGCTTAAGAGTGGTGGGGCTTGGATATGAATCCAAATAGTTCAGTCACAAATCCCTTTATTTTAAGCATTATGCTCCAATTCCAATATTGTTGGGAATATAGATTGTCTATAGTGTTTTTGGAAGATAACTTGACAGCACTTAGCAAAATTTAATGTATGCATAATATTTGACTCACCAATTTCACTTCTAGGAATATTTTTAATAGATATATTTACATAGATAAATAAGAATGAAGATGTTCATTACAATGTATTTTTTTTAATGGATAGCAACTAAATGTTCACAAATAAGAGAATAGTTCAATAAGTTACAGTAAATCAGTAAAATGTAATAATACAGCTCCAAAAGCAAAAATAAAATAGAATGTATGTTCTGGATGGGAAAGTGGAATATGATTATTATGTTTTAAAATAAGTTTCACAACAATAAGTGACATTATAATGCTATTTATGTTAAAATAACCTTTAAATGTGTTAAATTTATAAAATTAATAGAAGTTATCTGAATACGTGATTACATTTATAAGCATGTCATACACACAGATGTATATGGTTTACATATTATCATTTACTTGCATATATATATATGGATAATTAAAATGCATAAAAATACATATTTAGAAATATATATCTAGTATTACATGTTATCTTAGAAACAGATTATTGAGATATTAAAATACTATAAAACACACCCATTTAAAGTATAAAATTCTATGTTTTTAGTATATTCAGAGGATTGTGCAACCATCAGCAAAACCTAATTTTAAAACATTTTGTTTCTCCCAAAAGAAATCCTGTACCCATTAGCAGTCATCACCATATCTCTTTCCCTGTACCACACTCTCATCCAGCCCAAGGCAACTGCTAGTCTGTCTGTTTCTCCAGATTTGCTTATTCTGGGCATTTCATATAAATAGAACCATACAGTTTGTAGCCTTTTATGACTGGCTTCTTTCATTCAGCATAATTTTAGGGTTCACCCATGTTTTAATTAAGTTAACACAGGATAATTAAGTTCAACATTTGTTTTATTGGTGGTTAATACCAAATTGAATAGATATACACCTATTTATTTTTCTGTTCATCAATTCATGGACATATGTTTTTGGCTATTGTGAACAAAGCTGCTATGAACACTTGTATCCAAGTTTTTGTGTGGACTAGTGATTCATTTCTCTTGGGTATATGCTGCAGAGTGGAATTGCTGGGACGTACAGTAACTCTATATTTAATAAGCTGAGAAACTACCAAACTGTTTTCCAAAGGGGCTGCACCATTTTACATTTCAACCTGCAATGTAGTGTGTTATTTCTCCACATTCTCATCAACACTTGTTATTTTACATCTTTTTAAGTGTAGACATCCTAGTATGTGTAAAAAAAAATTTCCTCGCGGTTTTGATTTTCATTCTCATAGTGACTAATGATTTTGAGCATTGTTTCATGTGTTTATTGGCATTTGTATATTGTATTTGGGGAAATGTCTATTTAGATCTTTTTGACCATTTTTTAATTTCATTATTTGTCTCTTTATCATTGAGTTGTAAGATACAAGATCCTTATCAGATACATGATTTGCAAATAGTTTCTTCCATTCCCTGGATTGTTTTTTTACTTTTTGAAGGTATGGTTTGTAGCACAGAAGTTTTTAATTTGTCATAGCACAACGTATCTATATATTCTTTTTGCCACTTGGTGTTATATCTAAGAAGCCATTGCTTAACCCAAGGTAAAAAAAAGATATTTATTCTATGTTTTCCTTTAAGAGGTATATATTTTAAACTCTTACATTTCAGTCTATGAGCCATTTAAAGTTAATTTTTGAATATGATGCGAGGTAGAGATTTGGCTTCATTCTTTGGCATGTGGATATCCAGTCGTCCCAGCACAATTTGTGAAAACACTAGTCTTTTCCCATTTGATTGTCTTGGTATTCTTGTCTAAAATCAATTAGCCATAGGTATATTAGTTTATTTCAGGACTCTAAATTCTATTATATTGACCTACAAGTCTATTTTTATGCCAATACTGCATTGTTTTTATTATTGTAGACTTGTAGTAAGTTATAAAATTGGGAAATGTGAGTCCTCCAACTTTGTTCTTCTTTTTCAAGAATGTTTTGGCTATTCTTTGTCTCTTACATTTCCATAAGAATTTTAGGATAAACTTGTCAATGCCTGCAAAAAAGCAAGCTAGAATTTTGATAATGACTGCTGAATCTGTAGACCACTTGAATACCAATGCTATCCGAAAATATTGAGTCTTCTGACACATGAACATGAGAAGTCTTTAATTCCTTTCTACAATGTTTTGTAGTTTTCAGTATACAAGTCTTATACTTTTATGAATGTATAACCAAGTATTTTGTTCTTTTTGATCTATTATAAATAGAATTATTTTCTTAATTTCATTTTTGGAATCTTTATTACTAGTGTATATAAATACAATTAATTTTGCATATTGACCTTGTATCCTGTAACCCTGCTGTACTTGCTTATTTGTTCTAATTTTCTTTATATATTCCTTAGAATTTCCCACATATAAAATTATGTAATTTGTTGGATGCTATTTCTTTTTCTTGCTTAATTGCCCTGACTAGGACCCCCAGTACAATGTTAAACAGAAATGACAAGAGTGGACATCTTTGTCTTTTTCATGATCTTGAGAGAAAGTATTCAGTCTTTCACCATTAGGTCTGATGATAGTTATGAGTTTTCTGTAGATGTCTTTTAATTCTTTGGGCTTCTATTTCTACTTTGTTGAGTATTTTTTTAATCATGCAGGGATACTGGATTTTTATCAAATAAGTTTTCTGCATTTACTGAAATGATCATATGGTTTTTGTCCTTTATTTGATTGATATGGTGTATTATATTAATTGATTCTGAATGTTGAACTAACCATACATTGTTAGGGTAGATGCTGCTTCATCTTGATGTATAGTCCTTTTTATGTTACTGGATTTGTTTTGCTATTTTTTTTTTTTTTTTAGGATTTTAGCATCTATATTCACTTTAATTCTTTAAGCATAGTTTCCTTTAGTTCTTTGAACATGTTTGTAATATGGATCCCTTCAAAGTTAGTTTCTATTGCTTTTTCCCTGTGTATGGGTTATTTACACATTCTTTGCACATCTCTTAACTTTTTATTGAAAACTGTACTTTGTAGACAATGTATTGTAGCAACTCTGGATACACATCCCCTACAAGAGGGAAGATTATCAATGCTATCTGATTGGTCATGTTAAATTTGTTTGGTGACAAATTCTATGAAGTCTGTTTACCCTGCAGTGTGCAGCCTCTGATGTCCCTGCTCAGATGTTTTTACTTTGCTTTAATCTTTTAGTTTGGCTATTTAGAGATCAGCTACGATCAGTATAAGCCATTTATTGGTCATGGATTATGCTTGAGTCCCCTTAGCCAGTAAGATTTTTGCTCTATACTATTGGGCATGCATGTAGTTTGTAGGTTGCTACCACTGTTCAGGGAGTTTACATTTTTTTGACCCACGTTGAGCCTGGAATAGTAACTTGGCGGTTACCTCTCTAATCAGTCCTGAGAGAGTAGGGCATTGGTCATGCATACTGTTCAGACTGCCGGTAGTAGATATGATTTATTTTCAAACCCAGCTTCCTAGGAGTCACAGTTGGGTTAGAGAAGCTTACTTGTAAGCCAGGGTCTGGTCAGAAGTTGAATTTAAGCCCTTTATGCCAATGAGCTGTGTTCCCTGTGTTGATGGGTCTATGTGTGGCTTGGAGGATATTTTCAAGTCTGACTCGTGTCCTGCTCTGATTGCTCCTGAGTGGAGATGGCCTAGTGCATGTGCACAGCCTTCCTGAACATTAGGTTTGACTGTGATTCCAGGAATACTCTTCTTGGATATTTCTTTGTGGAGGGAGGGGAGATGGTGAGTCTTGGCTACACCAGACTGCAATGGAATTTTCATTGTGCTGGGCTGGATGGGGTGAGAAAGGGAGTGGGTCATGATTCAAATACTACAGACATTCACTGTTCATACTGAGATTTAGTAGACTTTTCTTGCGAATGTTTCTTCATTTGCTGTATACTCTTAGGACAATTTCTATAGGATTTAATGATTGTTCTTTATAACTTTCAACAATACATTTTTGTTTTGCTGGGAAGTATGTCCTCAGGGCTCCTTACACTGCCATTCCAGAAGTCCTGCCTCCTATATAAGTCTTTGCATATGCAAGTCATGCATAGAGATGCATTTATAAGGTATATGCACCCACATACATTTACAAATGAATAGGAAAAGATTTGGCAGCCTCAGCACACTAATATTAGCAGAATAGAAGATTGGCACGGCTGGCTAAATGCAGACTTTAATCTTTTCTTTATCAGTTATTTCTATTGATATATTTCTGTCACTCTCCAGCTTTATACACCTTATTAAGTTTCTGCCAATCAAAATATTAAATACCTAAATGTTGACATTCTAGGTTCTTCATAGTCTAGCTCCAAGTTATTGCCTAATGTGTTCCCTATCTTCCTATTAAAATCCTACTTATTATTCAAGGCTCCTCTGAAATACTATCTTCCCCATGATTCATTTCCAGATCATGCCTCTGTACTCCACATTCCTTTTCATATAACTATATTGGGTATGTGGTTCAGTTAACACGATATTTCCTGCTAGATTTTAAGTGCCTCAAGAACAGAGATTATGTCCTATTCTTTTTTTCCCCATCACTTTACACGGAAACTGTCACATAGTAGGAACGCAATGGAAGTTAGTCACTCTTAATGAATATATTCCGCCATGATATGTGGCAGCAGAAATCTCTTAAGGATGTAGATGTGTACATTAAACATTAAATGTAAATAAGAATATGTGTTCCATGAGGTACTCAGTGAAAATACATTGCCTTGAACACTTTGACCTCCAAGGCACAAGTATATGCAACCGAAGATGTGAAAGGAATAATCTGAAGTTCTGGCTCCCAGGAAAGGGAGTGCTGAGGAGGCTAATGTTTTCTGAGGGTCCATTCTGCTCCAAGCTGCATGCTAAACATTTTGCATACATTAATTTTTTTTATGATAACCCTGAAATTTAGGTGTTATTGCATTTTACAGACGGAAAATTTGGCTTACCCAATGTCACAAAACCAGAAGCTAGTAGAGCCAGTATGCAAATCCAGGCCTGCTCAAAAGCTTGGCATTCCTGAATTTGAATTTCAGTTCTTGTAACAAAACTATTTTGAATTCATTATCACATAACTGGCAGTGACCTTTAACTTCTGTTTTCTCTGTTTGGGCTCATCTTAAAAATCAGTGTCATATTGGACCGACTACCGCCTCCTGTCTCATCAGATACTGTCACGTATGCGTAGACACGGTCAGGGGTGTGACTTATGACACCCAATGGCTGTAAGACCAGCAAGCCTGCTTGGCATTTCCTGCAGAAACAGCCTTTCAGGTGTCTCCTTAGTGGGAGACAGGACATTGCCAACCACCTGATAGGCAAACCTATCTTTGAGGAATAGTGCTGGATAATGATCTCAAAGCAGAAACCATTTATCCACAGTTGCATATTAAATACAGCAGCTTATCTCTGTGAATTTTGCCCTT